>NW_005842591.1:376683-392828 GCF_000455745.1 Alligator sinensis
ACCAAACCTGACCTGTATGTTTGGAGCTGCCTTTGCAAGAGGCAACAGTAAGTAAAACAGGGCACAGAACCAAGAAGATCTACAATGAGAAAGAAATCCAAGTAAACAGTTAAAGGGATGGCTGGGTCAGAGGAGGATTATCAACACCTCCAGAAGGGATGCATTGAGAACTGGATCTTCTCCTGCCTTCCTGATGAAAGGTACAGCGATGTGACAGTGCGGTCTGGAGATATGTTTTACTTCTGCCACCCACACTCGCTTCAGCAGTACTTTCCAAGCCCAGGCTGCTATCCCCCAATCCAGTCAACCCAGCAGACAGGGCACTGGCCTAGGACTTGGAGACGATGCCTTAATTCCCTAGCTCCCCAGAAGGCCCCATGGAAAGCCTTGGGCAGCTCACTCAGAATAGATGTGCAGTGCAGTGACTGATGGCACACAGGCATATAACAAGATGGTTTAAACAACACTGAGCTGCTGCAGCTACACTCCTGGTACTTCAGCTAGGGAGGGCACATCTACCACTACAGCTACGGCATAGTTACAGCAGTGAAGAGGCACTGTCTGCACTGCTTCCACCTTCCATCTGTAAAACGCACGCAGCAGCACTTCCCTACCTCGGCCTGTGGAGCAGAAATACATTAAAGACTGCAAGGCATTCAGATAACATGGTAACAGGGACCATACAAGTCCTACAATCACAATCCTGTGATTGCAGGACTAGAACCTTATTCCGTCAAGGGCTTTGGATGAAGAGGCACTACAGAGCACCAATTACTATGATAGCAATTAGCTTAAGTCTTTAAGTACCAATACTACCCACTAAATATCAAAGGCCTGAAGTGAAAGAACCCATAACTACAGCTGCTTATAACTTATGCAACAGCACTTTTCACTAAGGATTCAGTGCTGCTAGTTCCTGAAGCAAGCCAGCATAAACATATCAAAACTCAAAGATTTCCTGCTAAAAGTAATCTCTGAAAACTCAGTCTGAAAGTCTCAGATATTCTTTCAGCCTCTTTGAAATATACCTGCCCGTTCCCCTCTTTTTAGCAGAGAAGACTTAGCCAAAAAATCTCTACAGAAGAAACCTAGTAGGAGGAAGCACAGCATCCTCCCCTGTTCAGACAGTTAAAAAAAACCAAACACAAAACCCACAATAAAACCCAGGCTACCTTCCTTTAAACAAAGTCATAGCACAAGCTGGGAAAGGGTCACTAACATCCTTGACAGAAAAGCCTTCAGATTCGCAGCCTGCATTCAGCGGAGCAGGGCGGAAGAACGGTTCTTGCTGTGTTTTTCCTTCCTTCAGTCTTCCAAAGTGGTAATAACTTCACCGCTTCCGGTCTTAAAGACCCAGGGGAATTCAGTAGAGCCAACACATCTGGCAGCCATTTTGAGAAAGAAAGTTCAGGATTTCTAGAGGCCTGTGGCATTTCAGGTAGATGGGGTGCTCGGCTTTTAAAACGCACTGTAAACAGAAGCCTTTCATTCATTTCCGGGGGTGGGGGGGGCGGGGGAAGGAAAGCATGACGACAGCTCAGGGGAACAGTAGCTCAGCCTCCCCAGAGGATGCAAAACACCAAAACCTCTTTCAACTACAGCAGCTCGCAGAAAGTCCCAAGCGTCTGGCAGAAACGAGGTTTCTTTTCAACCTCTCTAACCTTTTGTTAACAGAATCATTGCAGCAGCACCAATCTCAAAGGGTTGCTTGAACTTTGGATCGGTTTCAAGTCCCGAGATGCACTGGGCAGTATCCTTAGAGCCTTTACTTCCCCTTGCTGTGGAGTACCTAAAACCTGTAGCTATGATGAAGGTGCATTTATTTTTGGAATAACTTGCCTATTCCCTGTTCTTCACCCCCACAATAAAACCAAAACGAAACAAACAGAAGTTCCAAAAAATGCAGAAGGGGGAAAGCAGCTCCTGCAGCACTCCTGAACATGCCTGATCCACCAGAGAGCACGCCTGCCTGGCTTCAGGGCCGGCATAGCTTGCCAGCCCAGAAACTGAAGTACTGCCAAACTCACCTCTGGCTATTTGTTTTAACTGCTGTTACCTTATTCCTACGCACTTTACAAAGCAATTAATAGTGTCTTGGGAAGTAATGGAAAAGGAAAAGCAAGTTAGAATGGATTATTTTTCAAAGATAAAAAGCATCTGCTGCATTTAAACATATATCAGTTCAAGGTATTTAAGTCGCTCAATGCTGACCAAAACACCATGAAAAAAAGTTACCTGGATTCCCTGTCTACAGGACTCTTGCATTAGTCAGTACCATCTCTAGGTTAAAAGAGCACTTCAGAACAGAATCTCTATCTTATTTGATCTATTATGATTTCTCTCTGAACAAAGTTCCCAATTAAAACGCCCGCCTGCCCTCTTGAATTTACAAAGCCCACTGTCAAGACCAGCCTGCTCAGGTCAGCACGCTACAGACCACTTCTGCTCCTGGTGGCTAATGAGCTGCTCGCCAAGGGAGTGCGCTGCATTAACCAAGATGGATGAATATGCCTGCACTGCTGCTCTCCTGGCAAGAAAAAAAAAGCAACTTCCTAGATTCTAACTTAAAAGCCAACAGACATAATTAAGAATGCAACTATAACTGAAATTAAACTAGTTATGGCCAAAGTCCTCATCCCTTTACTGCAAGTCTATTAGATCATTTTTAGACTCCAACCAGGACAGTCAGTCTTCAGTTGCACAGAACGTGGCTATTTTCTACCTGCTCTCTTTTTCGCATTCATTAATGCACACACTTCTACAACATTAATATCTGCTACAGATTAAGTTGCTACCAGCAGGACCTGTTGCTCAACGTTATTTGTATGCGATACATTTGCTTTCCAATATGGAATCCCACCACTGATTGTTATATAAAGCCTGTCCTCCATTTCAAGAGACTTTTCCATTTTATCATGACATGCAGGCGAAAATGGTGCAGCAGCACGAATCTTACATGGAAGGTTGCTGATGTGTGACCTGCCTCAATCTGCTCAGCAGCCTGACATCCACACTTTAGAACTTAAGATACAATGCAGGCATCTCTGGAAAAGCAAAGTCTGACTTTCCATATTAAAGCTACGTCAGAAATGTCGTTCACAGTGAAGACCCATAGGGAACTAATTTAAATTTTCCATAGCTCTACATATGTAAAGAACAGCTTACAGGGCCTGTGTTGTATATTGCTTATATTGACACTAATCTCGTGGCTTTCCTATACGGCTGCATTCTCTCAAAATCCCTACCAAATATATTAGGCCTATAGTGTCAAGATTCATTTGAGAAGGTTCTGAGGTTCTCTTGCTTGAATTATGCAAAATCTCACTTAGTAAAGTAACAGTCATTTAAATGGGTATGATGAAATCCAAACTCCCTCAAAAGTCAGCTGTATGTTAGGAGTCTTCATCAAGCAAACAATAGCATAAAGCTGCTTTGCTTTTCAATTTCACACTCCGGAGCTCACATACATTTGATGCCTGTCATTAGACTAAATCCTATAATTATACTTACCGTCATTTCCTGAGGTCAGCAAAGTAAAGAAAACAAATGCTCTAAGGAATGGCGCCCTCTCTGATCTGTGCAATGGTAAGAAGCTCTTCTCAACAGAAACCAATTGCAAACGCATTTGAAAGGAAAGTTGATTATAAATGGCATTCCTCGTGGCCATCTTGCTTAAAAAGGCGATTTGTGAACCACAGTAAGGGTGCTCCCCGCCTGCTGGTGCCAGAGAATGAAAGCGAGTTTCTATCAGGCTTCAGCGGCAGTGTTTAGGGGAAATTTGGGGCTGCTGCACGTGAATAAACTCTTTCAATGCTTTCTGTGCATAACTCATCAATATGCAGTGTGCTGGTGTGCAGAGATGAAAATCAGAATGTCATGTCAAAAATTCCCAGCAGCCCCTCTATCAAGCCACTCTCCTTCCCATTACCTACCAGGATCTAGCAACAGGGCTGATACTGGGAGATGCAGGGTAAGTTTGCCAGTCTGATAAAAGGAAGAAGTGTTGAAAGCCTTTTACACGGGATCTCATTTATTCTGACGACAGATGCAGCTACAGCTGTTCCACAAACATCGTTACAGAACAAGGCTCCTTGGCATCCTAGCATCTGGCCTCAATGGCGGCCACAACTAAAACTGTAAAAGGAAACCTCACCAGAGTGCCAGTGTATTACAAGCACCCCGTTGACAAACACAGAAAGTTGTATCATTTTATAACTTGCCGTTCTTTGAAACAGTTTTCCTGGGCCCACGTTACACATTTCCATTCACAGCTGCTCCCCAAAACCCTCTAGGGGAAGGTAACCTGGAACAAAACATTTGGAGCCAACGTGTTATACAAAAGAACTAGTTGAGAGCTGCAGCCAGTAGAGTCCTTCCCCGTCTCAATGCTTACTTCCCACCATAAATTTTTTGTGCCAAAGAAGTTTGTCGACTAATTTTCTGAGACAGAAAAGAGACCCCCTATTCTTAACGTATTAGAAAATTGTTATTTTTTTCCCCTTCCCAACAATGCCAGAATCTCTTCACATCAGCAAAGCCAGTTTACACAATGTCCAATTTAACAGCTCTATGCTACGCGTACCTTGCTTTGCTTTGCTATTTTGTACGAGTGATAAAGCTATGGCACACATAGGATCCATGGTGTGGACCTCCTGTCCAAGTTATCCAATTATCTGATGGCTATCACAAGTCCAATATTTCCGTGGACAAGTGTTAGAAACATAAAAGCTGTCCCAAACTCGAGATAAGTCTATACATGGAAAGATTTATTTCCTTCTGAGAATGTTGCACTGGAACTTTAAGTGTATCTTTACTGTAATAAAGCTTCAGTAATAAAACGGTATGTGCAGGGTATAATTAGATTATGAGTGGCCAGGTTTATATTGATCAAGTTTATACCACTTAAAAGAATTAAAGAAGGCATTCTAATTCAGATTGACAGAGTTTAACTGAACGCTACAAAACTGGGCACTTGCATTCTTTTCTCCACGAACATTTCTGGGAAAGTAAAGTGATGTCTCAACTAGCACATAGGTCTGCGTGCTGAAAGGAAAAGAAAGACTTAAAAAAATCTGTATATGCTTCCGGGTCTACATTAGTACCATTCCGTAAAGGAGTACACAGCTCAATGCACAATGACATAAAGACTGCAAAAGGAAGGGAGAACAAACTAAAACAGAATACCATGATCATTCTAAACCATTGATTATTCCCTCAGAAGACACTATTCCTGAATATAGCAGGAGTAAGAAATGGTCCAGAGCTAGGTAGTAAATATGATCAGAAGCGAAGAGATACTGCCACATGAAAAGAACCGAAGATTGGAACGGTTTGGTTCAGAGGGGGAATACAGGAGGCACACGAGAAAAGCAGCCACCTGTGGAAAGGAAGTTTGGTATTCTGATATACAGTACTTCGAAGACAGCGGCAGAACATTCCATTAAAACTCCCAAGGTGCAGACACAGGATTCACCACATGCATCGTGTTCCATAACTGGTCACTCCTCTGACAGACAATCCTGGGCACTATTAAAGCAGGAGATGAGAGCACCTCCAGTGGTCTGATCGGATACGACAGTTAAGTGAACTCTTGCCTTGTCTAGCTCTCGCACTCCTGAGCTACCGACCAAGGTCAGAAGGCCCACACCAGCCCCAAGACTCAAACTCCCAGCTAATAAATACATGCAGTTGACACCCTGGCACCATTTGGAGGAAGCAGCCAAAGGGAACACCCTCCTGAGGTTCAACCTTAAAGCCCTGCAATGCAAAAAATCAGCTTACAAGGCTGCCCCAGGAAGAGTCCAATACAGGTAATTATGCCCTGCCTACACGTGGAACAGCAGAGCAAACCCACGAGATACAACGCTCTCCCAAAATCCCAAACTGTTCTTTTACGTTGGTTTAAGCTGTTAGTTGCACTTCACCTCAGAACACTATACCAAATGGTGTGCGAGGCACTTTGGGCACTTTTACATGTGCCCTGATTAGAACACGTTGGAGCAGACTCAATTAATTGAATCTGCTGAAGCGTTCTAATCAGAAGGCTCCAGCATGCTGCAGTGTCTCATGTATTCAGCACCCCTGCGTTTCAAAATGGCACCGGGGTATTTTAACTAAAGATTGTTAAATAAGCTTTAGTTAAAGTGTCCCTGCTGTCATTTTGAGATGTAGGATGCTGAATACACAAGATACCATGGGCTTTTCAATTAGAGTGGTTCCTGAGGGCCACTAATTAAAACACGCCCCCACCCCACCCCAGAGGACGTGTACAGATGCCCTTTTTCTCTATAGTTTTCAGAGTGGTCTGAAATCCTCTGGGCAGAAAGCTAACACACTTAGTACAATGCACAATACTGCACATGCTGAATACAAAAAGCTACACCATGTACCTGGTAAGCTTACAGAATCACATGCAAACAAAGCCGCTGTTTCCCCAAGGTCTGCAACACCTGGGATGCGGTGCCTTAAGGTAAGATGACAAAAGGCACACTGGTGTTAAGGCTACCCTAGGCTGAAAGGTGCCTGCTCGAATAGATCCGCTGACAACGCCCCCCTCCTGCAGGCTCAGTTCATACTGGGAAAATTTTCTTGCCAGTGCAGCTCAAGCCTGATTTCCCCCAAAAGAACAAGCTATAAGGGCAGAAGACTTCTGCTAGTAGTTCTGCTTTGGGTCAGACCCCACATTTCAAACAAGCTCAATAAGGGTGTTTGTTCCTTTGCAACTCCTATTTCATTTTGTATATTACTCACTATGCAAGTTTTGAAGCCAATGTAGCCACTCAGTACCCTGACTTGACTCCTGTCCCTCCACAAAGTCATGAAGAAGAGAGACGGTATTATGAAAAGTTACATGGCATCAACACCTTCTATGCCACTAAGCAGATTAATATTAGAGAGACATGTTTTCTGACCCAAAAGATGGTTAGTTTAGACAAGAGTAATACTCGCTGACAGGCAAGAGGGGAGGGTTAAGGATCAGGCCAACATAACGAGTGTTAGGGGGTGGGGGGGGGGGGGGAAGTCACACAAACACGAGGTTCTGGACAAAGACTGGATACCAAGTGAATGGGAAGTAGTGGACAGCACAAGGATGGGAGCTGATATAGAAGGCAAGGCAAGGGGCATGGATTTCAAGAAGTTTTCTGAAGAATGAGATAGGATTTCAGGCACATGGAATATGATTAAATGGGGGAGAAGAGAAACAAAGTAACAAAGCAAGAAAGTGGAAGAGAGGGTAGAGCAGGAACCAATGTAAAAAGAACCATGCAGTATAGAAAGGAGGAGGCAGGAATATGGATGCCCACAAAAGAGCAGACAAAAGGTACCTGAATCTCTGTTGAGGCTGCGGTTGTGGTCAGTGCAGCGAGAATGGACTGTTTTAGCCACTGGGTGCCAAGAGATCACAAAGGAGCCGAGTACAGTAACTCAGGGAAACAAGCACTGCATGATGCAGCATTTTGGCACAGAGCACCAGAAAGGAACCACCGAAGTCTGGATACAGAAGGATCGGTGAGCTGATTTGCAGAGAGATGAGGGGCAAGACAAGACCAGCGTTGCAAGCTGGATGGGCAGGAAGAAAGAGTGAAGGGGGAGTCCACGTTGAGACTAAAGGAGAACAAGAATTTTCCTACCAGGGCAGACCAATATGATCTATGACCCCAGCTGACTTCCTGCCCTTGGGGCAGGGGGCTGGACTCGATGATCTTCCGAGGTCCCTTCCAGCCCTAATGTCTATGAAATCTATGAATATCTATGAAATATTAGCTGCTTCAGAAAAGGTGGAAGTAGCCTTCTACTAGAACTTCCTTGCAGGAAAATTGTCTTAATTCCGTATCTCATCAGTTAGTTCCAAGTCTAGAGTCTGAAACAAGGAAGATACACAATGCTTCTTATATAACCACTTCTCATTACCCACATGCTTACCCAAAGCCTTCCTTCCCAAGCCTACTAAAACACTCACTATTTTGCTGCAGGTGTACTGTATAATTACTGCATATTATTCTTCAGATAGGTCAACAGCGGGCCTTGATTTATCCTTAACTATACCATTGATAAATACAGCCAAAGCTCCCCGCTCTTCTCATCTCTAAGCTGTTTACTTTATACTTGAATTGAAAAGGTAAAACAGGGAAAGTTTTGGTGAAAGGGTGATTCAATACCAGCTCCAGTATTTTGTTGCTCATCTTCAGAATCTTATTTCTGTTCCACTTTTCAGTAAGTGTGACCAAAGTGGATACTATTTAAAGTAAATATCAACTTTCTTTTGTTCTGCTCTGATACAGATTTTACTTACATGAAAGAAGCATGAATTGAGACTTCAAGTCTTAGAGAAGTGATGAGACTATTGACTCCCACGCATTTTACTCCCATGCATTCTACTTAAACAGACAACTAACACGGATTTGGTTTTAATGGACACTAAATAAAAGCAACAGCTCCTCAGTTTATCAGGCATCACTTTGACCTTCAGCTAGCCACCAAATCTTCCAAGATAAGAAAGAGAACCACTACACAAACCACAGACTTCTAAAATCTAATTGGACACTAACTTCCAGCGTTTGCATATACAAACCCTTACCCACACACATCAGAGGGGCAAATCAGGACAAACTTTTTCCTCTTCTCCAAGTTGTTTTGTAGCCTGCTCCTGTTGCTATTCCTAGCAGGGAAAGATCAGAGAGGAAACAAATAACACTCCCCACTCCCCCAAGTTGAAAGCCTGTAGAGGCCACTATTTTTGCAACGATTGGAACGGCTTGCCAAGAACCCATCAAGGGAAGTGGGGCTGACCCATGCAAGTTGTGTCCCCAGGCCCCTGTTATATTAAAATCACAAAAAGCAAATTCTAGCTTATTCTAAGTTTGTTTCAGGTGACTTGTGCAGAAGAGAAGTTCGGCTGTGATGCCAGACTTCCTCCCAGCCCAGTGTTCCAGCGACAGTATCACATCTGAAAAGCACAAAAGACAAATAAGAATGAACACCTCTGTGGAAAGGTAATCGGAAAGTGTGCTAGGGGTTGGGGGGGAAGGGGAAACAAAAAATAACCCCCACCCCCCACGCCAGAAGTATTGACACAGCAAAACCACAAATCTACATGACTGGAACTATGTGAAAAAAAGCTGACAACAGTACCAGCCACTGCTACATACACAAGACCTTTTATTTATTATTATTATTATTGCTAATATAGCACCATTCACAATGCCCCTGGGCATCAGAGAGAACACTACAGGGAAAGCTGGGCAGAAGCCATGGACTGGACAGTTGACTGGGACTCTGCCACCACAAGAAGAAAATCTCTTTGACCATCTGACTGCCACAGAAGGTCAGTAGAGCCAATAACTCAATGCAGCAAGACGCCTGCTTGTTCTGAATCAGGAATTTCACATCCCCAGAACAAAGCCATATTATGTTCTGAATTACTTTAACGCTTTCACAAGCCCAAACTTGCTTCCTGCATTGTTCTTCCATCGTTTTTTACCGTACAGTTTCCTTGCCGCCAAAACATTCCCCATTCCTTAGTTCTCCGTTTCAAAAGGAGTGCCTTCTTCCTACTCTGGAAATTACTAACTTTCTTTACAGTAGGAGTCTGCTATTTACTGCTGACTTTAGGATTAAAGAGAAGTATTCCAAGAACACAGGAAAAGTTAAGTATCCTATACACATCACAACTGAGTCTGTAGAAAGACAGATCAACTCAGTTTAAAAGCTGCTGCCTATCAAGACCCCCAATAAGCACACACCATCACTGCTGCTGCCTTCCTTCTTTCAAGAGCTGTGACAAAGTCATACAAGTGAAGGCTGATATATTTATAAACACTACACATGCAGCAACTCATTTCCAGGAAGCCTAGCATTACACGCAGGTGTTAATACACCATTGATACTTTTGATCATTTCCATTAAGCTACAGTCACGCTCTGCTTAATGAGACAGGTGTAGAACCAGGAGGAATTTCCAAAGCCAGGAGTGCCATGAAGTTCTGTTCCCATAACATCAGAAACCACTACCAGAGGCCTGAGGTGTCAAAGGCCCGAGCCCACCCCTCTCCACCTCCCAAACCCAAGACATATTCTTGGTACGAATACTTACTAATGGGGAAACTGAGCCATGAGGGTTTTGTTGAAAGTACCTGGAATTAGAGTGCAGTTTATCCATTACAGACAACTTTTGGCTTTCCTGTTTTCTCCCCCCCCAGCCACTGGCTAAGGGAAACCCCCCCCCACCACATTTGTTGTACTGCATGGAAGCTGTCCTTTTTTCTTACTAAATGCTGTATGAAACTTGAAAGCAACTGTACCCTCTCAATTTCCTAGCACTGAGCCCATGCAGTGGTCTAGCTGTAAGACAACAAGCAAAGTAAGATTAAAGGAAAAGACTGTTTAGAGAAAACACACAAGATGCACACAACTAGTTATTAGCTAATTAACATTATGAATCAGAAGTCATATCCGATTAAGAAAACTTCCCCTGCAAAAGTAAGTGCCTTTAGGTGCTAGAAACCCTTTGGGAGGACTTTCCGTGTCCTGAAACACTCCCACGAGCCACACCTAGAAGTCTGATAATATGCCAGGAGAGAAGAGCTGTGACATGTCTAGCAGAGTTAAACCCTAACGCAAAAACACAGAACAGTTATGAATTCAAACGAAAGTCACATGGTAAGACACTGTACTAGACCAGTGTTTCCCAAACTTTTGATACCTGGGGGGCACACTTGCTTTCTAAATTAATGCTTCACTCATTGGTCCGTGGGGGTTGGTTATAATCCATGGGCCCGATCCAGCCCATTTTTCACCGCACGCTTCTGCCACTCTCATGACAGCGTACTACAGCACGCCCTTTCGGAACTGCCGTGGATGCCACTCCACTGGGAACTGGACTTTGTTACTGCAGTAAAAGCCCACAAATTACCATTTAAAAAGATATTTGTGAGCCTATTTTGGAAGTTATAGTTTAACATAAAAGCACACTTTTCCCCACAGTTTCTGAAAAAACAGCTTAATCTCATTCTACCCCCTTTACTATAAATTTAATCTTTTCAGGGGAGTGGTAGATTGAGTCCTTTTTACCTTAAGCAACAGCCTCCTCCCTCCCCTCCCCCATGCCACCAGTAACCTGCAAACCTGATTGTCATGATGTGGTTTTAAGGCAGCAGCTACCCACAGCTTGGTTTGAAAGTCTAATAGGCAGCAGTGTCAGAATCCATTCTGAAACCTGTGCAGGCCTTATCTACTGAGACTGTGCACCCACATACTGCAGGGCACACATTTTTTAAGCCTCCTGAAAAATACAATTAAAAAAAAACAAAAAAACAAAAAACACTCCGTTTAAGTTGCAATACATTTATGCCTCAGAAAATTCTAGGTTCAAGGCAAGCTTTATTTCTATGCTGAACCTATCCAGCTCTGCACTTCAGAGCATGTGTGTAAAACAGAGCAAAAGTTATACAGGAGGCATGTTAGCTAAGCTGCTAAGGTCAGTCAGATTACCATCACCAGATGCAAGCCAAGCATCCTTCTACATAACTAGACCAGTGAATCACTTCTTTATAAAGAAGCTGAGTATCTCAAACTCAGCACTGCCCTGACACCACCTAAAAGGCAAAATCAATTAAACCATAAAAAAAACTGGCGAGTGGCCACTTTGAAAGGAGAAAAAAAGTCTTAAGTTAACCAACCAAAATACGAAGTTGTTAATGATGCAAATTAATTATTTTTTTTCAAAACTAATAGAGGGTAATATTTTAGGATTATGAGCTCAAATTAAATCCAGGTTCAATATCAGGCTTATTTCAAATGCCTTCTAAAGGATGGATTTTGTCAGAAGACTTTACATACAAGCTAATAAAGATTAGTTTTCTACAACAGTAAACATTCAAACTTTATAATTCAACTTTACTTAAGCCTTCATAAGGCCTGGGTGCAAACCTTTTTAAAACATCAGAAGTTTTTCATGAAACTGAGACCCACATTAATAATACATTTAATCTCCACCCAGTTTGCTAATACAGAGCAGTCAGCCTCTTACAGGATGTAAAGACAACCTAACCCAGTATAAGAGTCAGTGAAATTCACAAGGAAAGCCAAAAATTGGATGCCTCATTCACAACCAAAAAATATCAAAGGGAAGGACATAATCATAGACAATGAGGGTTGAAGGAAACTCAGGAGGTCACATCTAGTCCAACCCCCTGCTCCAAACAGGACCAGCCCCAGCTAGATCATTCTAGCCAAGGCTTTGTCTAGCTGGGCCTTAAAAACCTCCAAGGATGGAGACTCCACCACCTCTCTGGGTAACCTTGTTCTAGTGCTTCATCACCCACCTCGTGAGAAAGTTTTTCCTAATATCCAACCTAAACCTCCCTTGCTGCAACCTGAGCCCATTGCTTCTTGTTCTGTCTTCTGCCCCCACTGAGAACAGCCCAGCTCCATCTTCTTTGCAGCCCCCCTGCAGGGAGTTGACACAAAGCCTAAATAAATAAAATCCCAGAACTACTAAATGGATAACTAAATTGAGTGCTAAATTAGGACAGGCCAAGTGAATTTTAGGTGTGATTACAGCAGAGTTCAAATGGGACTATTTTCTTACAAGTTAAAGGAGACTTATTTCCCATTATATGTGTAAAATTTTTTACCACTGTGACTTAGACAAAAAAGTATGCAAAAAACCGACTAGTTAGCTCTGCCTGCCTTTCTGCAAGCTCTGCTGCTCCGATTCTTCGACAACAGCACTTCAGAGAAGACTGCCAAATCAGAAAGAGGAAGCAGAGCCAAATATAAACATGGTGAGGCAAGTGCTTCAAAAAGAAAAAAAAAGAAAGAAGAAAAAAGTTGATGGAACTACCAGCCCTCAGCAAGGATGCTGCGTATTTGCCCTGGGACAGCCAGAGAATTTACCCTGGATCAGACCAACAGGATAAACCTGTGAAAAGACAACTGGGGGGGGGGAGGGGGGAGAGAGAGATGGACTTGCAATTCTGGCATGTCTGCTTTCATGTAAAAATGCCTAATTCCCTACAACAGGCAGCTGGCTAGTTTCTAACAACTCGCGTTGCTTCAGGATACTAACACCAGAGTACTTGGGTGCCAATTATAAATACGACTTAACCATTCTGAATGCCCTGATTCAGTGACGCACAAGGGTCTCTCGCATGGAAAGAGATTCTGCTGCTCACTTTCTCCATTTTGCAACACCTATCCACTCTTACTACATGTCCATTACTTTCAAGCCAGAGGTCTTTCTCTAACAATCACCTTCCGCTTAATCTGCCAGGGAAATCTTGCTGAATGTGTGACGTCACCCTAGCTTCCATGACTGATCTCAAACACAGGATTATGAGTTTACTGTAGGATCAAGGAAGGAATAGTAGGGAAGGAAGAGGAGGGGAACAGACTATTATTGTCACAAACCTCAAGAACAAGGGGGTTAGAGATGGGTATGGAAAGCTATAAGCAAATAAACTGCTTCTGGGTAACAAGAAATTCATCTAGCTCAAAGCCATCTTGCAACGGAACCGAGCAGAGACTGACCGCATTGTTTCTAGAGCTGGTCAATAATTTGCACTCATATGACCCCATTAGCAGGCAAAACCCTATCAACACGCAAACTTTGTAACCAAAACTAGACTTTTAAAAGCTGAAGCAATACAGTCTCTTTGAATAAAAATAAACAAGCCAGCAAAAGTTGGAAAGAGTTTGCAACGGGAAATTTCAACTTGAGGAACAGTGGACATAGACATCAGAAGTGATATCATAGCTAGCCTACTGAAAATGCAACATGACTTCTCTAAAGAACATTACACCATATCCCAGTTCATCGCAGAATCAATACATCAACCAATAAATACATCAACCAATTCTAAGGGTGTGCTTAAAAAGAAGAATACATGTTTTGTTTGTTTGTCACAGGCTAATCGTTCTGGAATAGCATTTTAAGATTGGCCAAATTTATAATAAATTAATCAAATTCTGTTCCTGCCACACACAACCACTGAGAGACAATCCTATCATAACACCATTTTTCTGAGAAGGAAATAAACTAGCTAGGCCCAGAACAATTCAACACTTAAAAAAAATATATATATATAACTATGATGTGACACAGTCCACAGGTTTCAGAACAAGATAAAAGAATTTTCAGAAGCAGCCACCTTCCCTGGAGCGACCTTGTCAACATCCAACAATCCTAACTGGAACCACAATATCTGCCTGAAGATTTGCTTACTGAAGTAGGTGAGTCTAACACATTATTGGGCAAGTATGAACAAAGGAGGGTAAGGCCTCCCTCACCAGACTGAAATGGGGTATGGAAATAAGAGCATCAATATACTGGGGTGGGGGGGATTATTGTTCATTTGTTTCCCTTTTTCAAAAAGGAAAAGACCACCATGAATTTGAACACACACGTATTTATGTAGTCAAGGAACTCAGCTCACTAAGGACTTACACAAGCACTGCTTACTTATTCTTGGAGGCGGCGTGGGCCTAGGAAAAAGCTAGGTTTGTCTCCCAGTTCTGCCGCCAGGTCCCTGAGTGACCTTGGGCAAGTCACTTCCTTCCTCTGACTCATTTTCCTTATCCCCACCTCACAAATTATACAGACCAAAAGCTGCCAATGGCTTCGGACATCTTCTGCACAGTAGCCATGAGCTCCAATCTCGTGTTAAATTTCTCCTCTGTAGGGATGAGAAAACAGGTTGATAATGCCAGGCTAACATCTAGAGTTCTTAGTCGATCAATTCTGAATTGCTCCACTCCATTGCAGCGGTATGTGTTTAAGGGTATGTTCATTGTTAGTTGCAGGTAATAAATAAAAAACAAACAGGGAAACTGCAAGTGCTGCATTTGTGCCTGGAGTTTCTACCCAAAGAGGAAGTTTACTTTAAACAAGATGTAGGAGATGAAAACAAAAACCAAAGATGACCAAGAAAAGAATACTGTCATCCTACAAGCAACTCATCTCATCCGAATACATCTGGGGAGGGGAGCACACAAGTCTGGGAACAATGGCAGGGCACAGCACTGCCTGGGGTTTTACTCCAGCTAAGGAAGAGGCCTGCTCAGTGGACCTGGCACCTCAGAGGATGTTCATGTTGTAGGTGTAGAAAACAGGATGCTTCTCTCTCTCACCACGATTTGCACTGCTGCTGATCTGTCCGTACACCCAACCCCAGCAATCCCCTGCACGCGCGAGCCGCTGCCTCCTCTACTATTTTAGCAAGTAGAAGTTGACAGGATCAAGCCCTGTTTTCATGACCGAACTGACTAGTCAAGATGATTCAGCCACTTGTTGGGGGGAAAAAACCGCCCCCGAAAACCACTCCCCAGATGCCTCCAAGGCACATAAAGCGAGCATCGTGTCTCACTCGCCGATTAAAACCAAGAAACCTTCGCCGCGTTAAAATCACAGCTTGCGCATCTCTCCCCGACTCAAACAGACACGTCGACTGTTACGACAAGGCAGGGCACAGTCGGTCGATTCATCCACGCTCGGTTTTCATTGAGAAGCGGAGCCGCGACGCTTCCCCCCACTCCTGACAACAAACTCCTCAAAGAACCGGACTTCAAATGCCCGCAAACGACCGCTGAAAAAAGGTATGCGTGAGGCTATTTTGGGAAGCTGAACATAAAAGCACCCTCCCCCCCTCCCCCTCCTCGCTGACGAGGCAACGGCGGTTCTACCCCCGGCGCGCACACACGCGAGGCTAAGCCGGCACAAAAGCTTCCCACTCCGACATGCGGGGTCCTAACAGCCGCCACGAAGCGCGGAACCGGAAGGGATCGTGGAGTCCAGACGGCACCCCCGCCCCGAACATCTCCTTGCTGACGCTGCACGCGTCGCCGAAGCCCAGCGCGCCCTGCGCAGACGGGACAAAAAGGCCGGGTGCCGCTGCCGCGATGCTGGCTCCGCGAGGAGCGTGTCCGCGGGGAGGGGGGGGCGCCCCGGGGCAGCCAAAATGGCGGTGAGCACGAAAACACGCCATGTTGGGGTGAGCGGGCAGCGGGGGGCCGGGCCGGGCCTTACCAGCACTGCAGGTGGAAGGCGGCGGGGCAGTGGTCGCAGCACAGCAGGTCGCCGCCCTCCTTGCAGCTGTCGCAGCTGTCGTGGTTGGGGGCGCGGGCGCCGCGGGGCGGCGCCCCCCCCGG
>NW_005842591.1:393514-395608 GCF_000455745.1 Alligator sinensis
GGGGGCAGGATTCGTGCCTGTAGCAGCTGGCACCCCTTCCTGCTTGCCTGGCTGGGGCTGCCCCCTCCTCAGGGGCGCCTCGGCTCAGCCCCTCCCCAGCCCTCTGCTGCTGGATCAGGCCCCAAATCCCCAAGGTCACGAGCACCAGTGTTTCCCCTGAAGCTCCTGTCACCGGGCAGCCCGGCAGGGCAGGAGTCACGCCAGGCCAAGGAGGGGGAGCCGTGGCGGGGGCTGGTGCCCTGGGCTTGGCCCGCGCCTGCTGCAACCTGAAGAGGGCCAGGCTCTCCCTGCCAGTCCCCTGGTGCAGCCAGGCCTGGCCTCTCCTGGGGCAGCTTTGTGCACGGAGACTCCTGCAGGACCTGGGCTGGGACCCATCTCGCCCCTCCCAGAGCAGCCGCCGGATGTGGCCCCGCTCCTCTGGACGTCTGGCCCCGACCAGTGCCCCCAGCAAGGAGCCTCTGCACCCCAAGGAGGAGCTGCCGCGACCCCAGGGCTTGCAGGGGTCGGCACAGGACCGAGCCCTGCCTGTCCTGCCCCTAGCTGTGACGCTGCTGCGCCACGCGGCTGGTCCTGCGGCAGCCAGCTGGGCTGCGGCCTTGACGTTGGCTGCCTTCACCATAAAGTCGGGCTGAGCTCCCCCATGAGCGTCACGGCGAGCTGGGCCTGGCGTGCGTGCACGCACGAGATCCCTCTCTGCTGGCTTTGTTCCTGCCCTCAGTCCTTGCAATGGAGCCACGCGGCGAGCGCTGTCTCCTGCGGATGGGATTTTGCTGCCGGGGGCTCTGGCTGCATCGTGCTGTCAGCTCCGGTTAGCTCAAATCAATTTTCCAGGGGCGGGCGGGAGCCCTCTAGCAGCCGCCCCGATGCCTCCACGCAGCCCTGCTCTGTGCTGCCCCATGCAACACCCCGACAGCTCGTGCTGGGGCTCCGCACGGTCCCCTAAGGCAGGGGCGCGTGGGCCAAAGGGAGCCTGAGTGTCGTGGCTCGTGGCCTGGGGCTGCTGGGCTGGGGTCCAGGGCCACTCTGGGGCAGGTGACGTGCTGCTTCAGGGTCCTGCGCTCGGGGCGCCCTGGCATGGAGTTTCGGGGCAGCAGGCGCCTGGCTCTGAGCCTGAGGGGCGCGGTACCTTCCCATCTCCCACCATGATCTGTGGGCTGCCCTCACGGCTAGTGCTGCCGGGCAGCGGAGATGCAGGTGCAAGGCTCTTGTTGTCCAGCCAGCGCAGGGCTCTGGGGCATCCCTCCTTTGTCCCAGGCTGCGGCCGGACTGGCATCCGGGACACTTACCACTGGCGCAGATCCCAAAGCCACGGTCTTGTCCGCCTGTCTCCCAGTAGCTTGCCCCTCGGCCATCTCCATCCAGCCGTGACCCGGGGTGCAGCCTCCTGAACTGTCCTGGTGGCCTGGCTGAGCCCCAGGCTTCCTCAGCACCCCTAACCCTTGCCAGGACGGTGCCCCCCATTCCCCCGTGTGACTGCAGGCCCGGCCACCCCCCAGGACGCCTGCACCACGACTGAGCAGCTTCTTCTAAAACACCGGTTTATTAATGAACCAACTGAAAGAAACGATGGGGCTGTCTCCAAAACGGGCGGCGCGGCGGAGGGGCATATTGTACATGTGACATGTAAAAAGCTTCCTGCCTGGACCAGGGCTTGGCAGGCCAGGGAGGCCGGGACGGGGTCAGTGGCTAGCCCTGGGGAGCCCCTTGCCCTACGGTGCTGGGGAAGGGCCCTGGAGCCTGTCTCCCTGGGGCTGAGCGGGAACAAGCGCTGGCAGTGGAAGCAGGACGCAATGGTCCTGCAGGGATCGTCCTTGGCCTTGCCCGGCTGCCCGGTCCGGCTGGGTTTCTCACAGAGAACGGCCCGGAGCTGGTCACAGGGCAGAGGCTGGCGAGTCGTCTCCAGCACCCCAACGCCCCAGGCCGGCTCCGTGTGCCTCCCCTCCTGTGCCCACAGCTGAGAGATGCAGCCGGGGCCTGCCGGACCCTGGGGTGCATGTGGTGCCAGGCTGGTCTCTGGGCAGAGGTCGCACGTGCAGAGCTGGGCTAGGGGCTGGGATGCCAGGCTGGCCGCAGGGGGGCCGGCGTCCGGGGGCT
>NW_005842591.1:395639-396550 GCF_000455745.1 Alligator sinensis
CCCCCCCCCGCACCTTGTTCAGGCCCCGGGGGGACAAGCAGGGGGCAGAAAGGCCCGGCTCTACCTGCTGCTGCCTACAGGGATGGGGGTCTCTGAGGGGCCTGGAGGAGGCTGCCTGTGGGGTCAGGATGGTGCCCGGGGAGGAGGCGGCTGTGCCGGGCAAGGGACGTGTGTGGCCGGGCACCAGGTCAGCGAATGCAGCATGCTCATGGGGGGGGCAGGGGCAGGGAGGTGGTGATGGTGGCAGGCAGGGGGCATGGGCAGCGAGGGAAACACACGGCGGGCAGGACGGGGCAGTGCCAGCACCCAGCAAGCAGTGCCCCTCCATTACAGAGCAGATGCAGGAGGCCTGGCCTGGCCCCTGGGCTCTGCCCTTCTCCCCCATCCAGCCTGCCCCCTACGCAACCAGCACATTGGGAGCAGGGGATGAGAGGGGAGACCCTCCCCGGGGCAGGACTCTGCCGGCTGGAGGGAGCCTGGCTCAGACCCGGCACAGGCCTGCAGCTGGGAGACCGCTGTGTTCAGCCTCTGCCCCTTCACCCTGCTCCCCGGGCTGGGGCTGGGCATGCCACGCACGCCCGGTCCCCATGGCCCTGACAGCCAGGACACGGGCAGCGCGGCTCTGCAGAGCACCAGCCTGGCCCTGCCCAGCCCTGGGCCAGGCTATGCAAGTGCCCTCAGGCTGCGCTGCCCGTGTCCGGCGGCCAGCCAGGGCAGCGCTGTGAAGAGCCAGCTCCCAGGCAGCGCGCTCAGCTCCCCCATGCCCGGGCTTGGCTTGGACGCGATGCACCACCTGCCCGTGTGGCCGGAGGGAGCAGACTCACGCAGGCCTGGCTGGGAACGGGCAGGGCTGGTTCTGGCTGCCACGAAGCCCACGGCTCCGGCACCAGCCAGGAGCAGCTGGCCCGCGG
>NW_005842591.1:396891-402571 GCF_000455745.1 Alligator sinensis
CCCAGCCCCAGGCGGGACTCAGCACTTACTCCGGTCTCGTAGGTGGGGTTGTCAAAGGCCGACTCCACGGTGATGTGGTCGTAGGGGTGTGACCCCGAGAGCGGCAGCTGCAGGGACGGCTTCCCCTGGAGCCTGCGGAGAGGCATGGCCCCGGGGGGGGCAGCGGGGGACTGATGGGCCCAGGGCGGGCTGGGGCTGGGTTGTGCCCATGGGGCAGGACCAAGCCCTGGCAGATCCAGGTGCAGGGTGCACTGGGCCCAGACAGTGCTCGGCTGAGCTGGCAGCCGGATGCTCACCTGGAGAAGTAGAGGCAAATGCCGCCCAGGAGCAATGCCACTGCGACCACGGGCAGGAGAACAGCGACAGCGACGTTAGTGCCCTCCAGCGCAGCCCCCGCAGGCATGGCCTTGGCGACTGCTGGGGAGAGACACGGGCACGGAGGCCCGGCGTGACCAGTGAGGGCAGTGGGTGGCTGAAGCTCAGCAGGGCCCGGGGGACCCTGCCTGGGGGGCCTTCCCCCAGCTCCCGGGACAGCCGTCGGCTCAGCCCCCCCGAAACCCCATCACCTGCTGGCTCAGTGCTCTGGGCCCTGCTCCCCGACCCCATCCCCCAACGCAGCCAGGAGCCAGGCTGCAACCTCGGGGCAAGGGGACCCGTGGGGTGCAGGGTGCACCCATCCCCGTGCCCCCGGCAGCCCAGCGCCCAGGCTCTTACCGTCCAGGTTGCGATTGCTGTAGAACTCATCGTAGGAGGCTGGGGAAAGGAAGGGGTGTTAATGGGAGCAGGGTGCAGGGACGGGCAGGGGTCTCCGGGCATCCCAGGGTCAGTGATATGCCTACCAGGTCCCCGGGCTTCGGCCCTGACCCTGGACAAATGCTTCACCCACCCCTGGCTAGTCCCAGCCGTTGCGGCCACAGCAGCACAGAGCCGCCGCGGCACAAACTCACCGGCCCTGCAGAGCGGTGGGGAGCTGCTCCACTGCGAGGGGTGCCCGGGCACGCAGCGCAGACTCGCCTCCCCCAGCAGCACGTGGCCCGCAGTGCAGGAGAAGCGCAGGGTGGCCCCGGCCTGGTACAGCCTCTTCTCTGGGGCTTGAGCACCGTGCTCAGGGATGCCCGGGTTGTGGCAGGGCTCATACAGCTCCGCTGTGGGCAGAAGGGCTGGGTGAGACCAAGCCCACACCCTGGCCCAGTTCCCCTGGGGATCTGCCATAGCCTCATGATGTCAGGGCACCCCAGGCTGTGGGTACTCCCCCCCCAGCATGGCCCGGACCCCACCAGGTGGCAAGGAGGGGCCGGGGGAGCGCGGCACCAGGGCCCCAGCGGGGGATGGCCTTACGGGTGCACTTGGGCAGGCGATCGCTCCACTTGGGGCCGCCCGCCTGGCGGTCGTGGCAGGTGAGGAGCGCGGTGCCCGCCAGGATGTAGCCCTTGTCGCACACGAACTGCATGGTGCTGCCCACTGGGAACCTGGTGCTGGAGACCAGGCGGCGGCTGTGCTCCACATCTCCTGGGTCCCTGCACGTGGTCACTGCAGAAAGGGGGGGAAACGCTGTGACCCCCTGCTGCCCCCACACCCCATGGGGCAGCTATGGGGCGGGAGGGGGACAGGCTGCACTGGGGGGGCCTTTGCAACCCAGCCCTGGCACCCGGGCTCCCCTCTGCCATCCCAGTGGCCCCCGGCACGATGCCAAGGGCCCAGGCAAGTAGCCCCAGATACAGGCAGGCCCCCCGGGAGGGGCTGGGGGGTCACCTCTCTCGCAGGTGGGCAGGTCTCCACTCCAGGTGAGGTCCCAGTGGCACATGAGCAAGTCGGTGCCCACAATCTCATAGCCCGGGTAGCAGTGGTAGGTCACCACGGTGCCGTGGATCAGCTCGGGGTGAGATGTGGTCTTCCAGCCATTGGGGATCTCGGGCAGCTCGGGGCACGTGTCGTTGCGCGGCACCTCTGCAGGGAGCGTGGGTGAGATAGGCCAGCACGGGGCCGGGGCCGGGGCCAGGGCCGAGTAGGGGGTCTAACAGGGGCTGGGGCCAGGATGCCTGGTTCCAGCCCAGCTCAGCGAGGGGAGGGGAGTGGAGCCTGGGGGGTGGGAGCTAGGGGCCGGGACACCAGGCCGAGCTGGCTGGGACCCTGGGCTGGAGGCAGGGGGCTCAGGCGGGCGCACTCACCATAGAAGTGGATGACGAAGCCTTGCTGGTAGCCGGAGACAGAGCTGCCGGGGTCGGACTGGAACTGGATGGTGACGTCGGCCGTGGAGGTGTAGAGCTTGAAGCGGCTGCGTGCACCCGTGAACTGGCCCAGGATGCGGGCGGTCAGGTCGTCCCCGTCGTAGAAGGTCAGCACATCGCCTGTGCCCACATGCAGCCTGGGGGGGCAGGCGGCAAGATGCAAAGGTCACAGCTGGGGGGCCATGCAGGGTTCCCCCCACTCCAGCAGCCCCAGGGCTGCCCAGTGGACCCCCGGTGCCCCTGCCCCAGAGCCCGCCGCACTCACACACGGATGTCCAGCATGACGCGCTTGTCCTGCTCCACGTGCAGCCCCCAAATGCAGTCCTGGCCCTTGCCGTAGGCCTCCGGCCAGTTGGGTGACAGGACGACGCCGGCCGAGTCCGTGATCTCCCCGCTGCACACAGCTGTGGGCGACATGGCAGCGCTAAGCCCCAGGGGTGCCGCCAGCTCGGGGCACCCTGGGGCTGCACTCCTCCCCTCCCCACCTCCCCGTGGTGCAGACCTCGGCAGGCCGGCTCCGTCTCGTTCCACTGCGGGTCGGTGGGGTCCACGCACTCGATGACCACGGAGCCCTGCTCCAGCGTGTAGCCGGGGTCGCAGCTGAACTCCACGGTGGCGCCCAGCGCGTAGGCCGCGTCGCTGGTGGTGAAGTTGCCGTACTTGACGAAGGGCTCGTAGCAGTGCCCGGGCTGGAAGGCTGCGGGGGAGCGAGCTGTGCTGACGAGGGGCACGGCGGGATTCATAGATTTCCAGGGTCGGGAGGGACCTGCTGGATCCTCGGGTCCGACCCCGTGCTCCAGGCAGTAAAGAGCGCTGGGGTTAAGTAACCCCAGCCAGATGCCTGTCTAATCTCCTCGTGAACACCTCCCAGGTAGGGGAAAGCACCACCTCCCGTGGAAGCCCGTTCCACAGTTTGGCAACTCTTCCCATAAAGAATTTCTTCCTTATGTCCAATCTAAATCTGCTCTCCTGCAGTTTGTGGCCATTATTTCTGGTAACCCCGAGGGGTGCCCTGGTAAGCAGAGTGTCCCCTATTCCCTGCTGCCCCCCCGATGAGTTTGTAGGCAGCAGGCAGGGATGGGGGGGCCTGGGCTCACCCTCGTAGCGCAGGGCCACGCCGGCGGCCGCACCACTGCTGTCGGTCGTGAGCTCCTCGAAGAAGTGGCGGGCGGCGCTGAGCAGCCCCTCGATGGGCAGGTACTCCACCTCGTACGAGTCGTACACCGGCGGTGCCTCCACGCCGTTCCCGTTGCGGATGATGAGCCTGCAGGCCACGCCGGGTCAGGACACGGGGACCACGGCAGGGGCAACCTCCACCCCGGCTCTGCGGGTGCCCAGACACCTGGGCTCTCCCAGCTCTGGGAGGGGAGTGGGGCCTGTCTGGGGCAGAAGGGCATCCCCGGTCCCTGCACCCAGGGCCCCACCACACACCGGTCATCATCCTCGGCCAGCGAGACCTTCTCGAAGTGCAGGTGCAGGCGCTGCCCGGGCGGTGCCTCCAGCAGCCAGTGGCAGGTCAGGTTGTTGCTGTAGGTCCCGGGGAAGCCGGGCGAGACGACGCGCCCCAGGGAGGCGTTCCGGATCACACCCCCGCAGGCCGCTGCAACGGGACGTGCCGCTGGGGGGCTGGACCCAACACCCCCACTGCCCCCGCCCTGGCGCCACGGGCACCCAGGCCACGGGGCAGCCTTTGGGTCCCCCGTCCGGCGCCCAGACTCACCCACGCAGAGGGGCTCCCTGCCACTCCAGAAGGGGCGGGTGGCGTTGAGGCAGGGGAGGGCGCGGGGGCCCTGCAGCTGGTAGCCGGCGGCACAGGAGAAGTAGGCATCGCCGCCCGGGTGCAGGCTGGTGACCGAGACGTCCCCATAGGCCGGGCGTGAGGGGAAGCGGCAGCTCAGCACGTAAGCTGCGGGCACAGGACACGGGCAGTGCGTGGCCTGCTTCCCCGGGGTCTGGGGTCCCAGGCGGGGGGACCCCCCGGGGCAGGAGCGGGGCCACGAGCAGGGCGCGCAGTGCCGGCCCACAGCCACCAGGTGGCAGCAAGCCCTTCCGCAGCGCACCTGCCAGCCCAGGCCCCGATCCTGGCACTGCCCAAGGCCGGTGCCACCTGGGCCAAGGCTGGGCTGGGCTGGGCAGGGCAGGGCTGGATGTGCTGCAGCGCATTTGGTATTGGCACAAGGGATCCTTTGGTCCCCTCCCGGTGCAGGGCCCTGGCAGCAGTGGGCACCGCACAGGGCCGGGACGAGGAGCCGTGGCTCCCCCTGCCCAGGCCACGGGGCCGAGCCACTGGAGGGGCCGGGATCCCTGGGGAGTGCGGCCGCACGGGGCCGTGGGTCAGGCCCAGCCCTGGCCCCGGGGCCTCACCACCTGCCCCTACATGCTGGGGCGAGCACTCAGCCCTGCCCTGCCCGGTCCGGCCTGGCCCTGTGGCCACCCGACCCCAGCCCCGGGCTCGCGCGCTGCCAGGCCGTGGCGGAGGGGAGCACCGGGTGCTGCGTCTTCACTGCTAATTTGCTGCACGTTGCCATGGCGACCCCGGCAGCGGGAAGCACTCGGCACAATCTGTTCTTATTTTCCCATTAATATGGCTGGGGCAGGAGCAGGAGCAGGAGCAGGAGCAGGAGCAGGAGCAGGCGGGGGAGAGCCTGGCAGGACACCCCTTGCTCCCAACCCACAGCCCCAACAGCCTGACTGGTGACCCTCACCCCCAACCCGCAGCCCCCATTGCACCCTGCCGGTGCCCCTCACTCCTGAAACCCGGTGACCCCAAGCCCAGCCCTGGGCTCCCAGCACACACCCACCCCCAAATCTCTCGCTGCCCCAGACTCTAGAGCAAGCACCAGGCGCCTGAGGCCCCCCAGGTCCCGCCTGGGCACCAGGGTCGCTCCCAGGCAGGGAACAGGCAAGACATGTGGCTCCCCAGCCCTGAGACCCAGACGCCAGCACCGCCCGCCCGCCTGCCCTGGCCCTGGCCAGTCCCAGCTCCAGCCCCCTGTGCCGCACGTGGGGCCGTGTCTGTGCAGCTGGTCGATTCTTTCTGTCCACGGTGAAAGTTAGAGGCGGTGAAACTGCAGCCGCCACGAGGGAGGCTGGGCCCTGTGGCCCCAGCTTCACCTGCAGCCCCTGCCCCGGGTCCCGCAGCTCCTTTGGCCCCCGCGATACCAGGGCCCGGCCGGGGCAGGGGCAGGTCCAGCTGCCCAGCACCTGCTGGAGCCCGGAGCCCGGGTCCCGGCGGCACGGGCAGAGCCCCCCCTCGGGTCTCCGTGACAAGGTGCCGCTCGGTGGTAATTACGCTAAACGAGCCCGTAATTGCTGGCGCCAATTATCTCCCCATTAGCGCTCCTCTCCGGTTGGTGCCCGCGTAACCTGGCGGCGGCACAGATTAGCTGCGCACAGATTGCCAAGCTGCGAGGGAGCTAATTGTCCCCGACGGGCCGCAGCGGTGGGGGCTA
>NW_005842591.1:402585-403619 GCF_000455745.1 Alligator sinensis
CCCCGGGCACCTAGGCCGCGAGCCGTGGCAGGGGTGCCCAGGTGGGCGGCTGGGCTTGCCTGGGGCTGCTGGGGATGGGGGAGCGCCCCTTACCTTGGAAGCGGAAGCGGAAGGCGCCGGCGCGGGCGGGCGCGGGGCTCTGGTACCGCACGGCCACCTGGTTGCTGGGGCTGCGGATGACCTGGCCCCGCAGGAGGAAGGACTCGTTGGCCAGGACCACGGGCTCGGCGCCCCCGACCGTCTCCACCGTCACGGCCTCCCCCTCCAGCAGGCTGATGTTCTGCACCTGCGGGCACGGGGCATCGTCAGCTCCCCCAGCCCTGCTCCCACGCCCCTGCGCAGCCACACGCACCAGCGCCCCCGGCCCAGGCTCCAGCGCCGCAGCGGCAGGGGCCAGGCCTCACCCCAGCCTGGGGCAGAGCAGAGAGCAACACAGATGCCCCTGCCCCGGGTGGCCAAACCCTGGCCTGTGCCCGTGCTTGCGCCCGTTCCCCCAGGCCCTGCCTTGGCAGCACTCCCGGCACCGGGAAAGCGTCTTCCACGAGTCACTGAGCGCGGTGATGGCTGTCTGTGCCGCGCACCCGCGCCGCCCACACCTTTCAAACTCACTTAGCCTCGCCATAAATCTTGGCCCCGACCCGGCAGGGCCGATGAGGCGGAGGTGGCGCCGGGGCAGGCACCGGGCTCCGCTGAGCCGCGGCCAGACGGGGCCTTGCAGGAGAGACCGGGCCTGCAACTGGGCGCTGTTGGGCTTTGCGGGACGGTGGGTCCCAACCTTTTTGGCCCCCTTGGAAAACACCAGCTCTTCACTTCCACGGAGATTTTTGACCAGAGGAAACCCCCCGAGCGGGGCTGTGGCTGCAAGGTGCTCCGCCAGATGTGGCAGGGCAGGACTGGGGGGCAGAGGGGCTGCGGGTCGGCAGCGAGGGGCACCGGCAGGGCTGGGGTGGGGGCTGCGGGTGGGCAGTGAGGGGAGCTCACGCAAAACGCACGAGTCCTGCCCAGCCCCCCAAGCCCCTGCCTTTTAGTGGCAG
>NW_005842591.1:403759-406884 GCF_000455745.1 Alligator sinensis
GGGCGCCTCCCCCCTCCGGCCGGAGCCCCCGCCTGGGACGCTCAGCGGCTTGGCCGAGCTGCGGGAAGGACCCAGGCATCCGGGGCCGGGCTGGGAGCCGAGGGGTCTCCATCCCCAGGCCCCGTGCCCCTGCCCCATGGCAAAGCAGACCCCCTCCAGCCTCCCTGCGCGGCGGTGACCTCGTGTCTGGCGAGCTGGAAGCCTCTGCTGCTGCCGGGACCTAATCAGGCCACGCGGGGGTGGGCTCAAATGTCGGCCAAGCCCCACGTGCCGTGAGCTGACATTCAACCATGCGGCTCCAGCGCTTCCCAGAGCGGGGGGCAGGGAGGATGCCCAGCCCTTCCCCGTGGGCAGCGCGCTCCCTGCCCCGGGCTTGCTCCTGGCTTCTCCCCTGCCAGGGCCACTGCCAGCCCCGGGGTCGTCCGGCCTCTGGACAACCGAGCCCCCGGTGCCCACTGCCCGCGCCCCTCCCTGGGGCACACCAAGCCACCAGCCCTTTGTCCAGCCCCAGCTTGGCGCATCCAGAGGGAGACGTGGCACGTACACGAGGCCTCCCCATGCCCATCCCAGCTTGCACACACACGGCTTGCCAACCCCATCCGCCCCGGCCGCCTGCACTGACCTTGATCTCCACGCCGTAGCCGGGGTACACGGAGATGGCGTAGGTGCAGTCCAGGCTGCCCTCGGGGCCCGAGCTGGGGCCGGGCGGCTCCGGAGACTCCAGGGAGCCCTCGGGGCCCGTGAGGTTCCAGGCGCACGGAGCTGGAAAGCAGCAAGAGCCGATGGGCCGTGTGCCGGCTGCGCCAGTCCCCAGCCCCCCACGCCCAGCATCCCCCAGGGGCCACAGCAAGCCCCCAGAGCCTCCCCTGCACAAGCCCACCCTAACCCCCGTGGCCCGGCTGGCACAGGCTCTCACCTGGCGCCGGCCCCGTGGTGATGGTGGTGGTGGTGATGAGGGTAGTGCTGGTGGTGTCCTCGTCATCCCCAGAAGCCGTGGCGCTGGGGGTCACCGCTGTCCGGGGCTCCACGGCCTGGGGCAGAGTTGGGCCGGGCAGCCTGGGGGGCACCGCCAGGGCTGGGGGGCTGGAGGCGGTGGGGGGGCTGCTGGGCACTGTGGCGGGGCCTGGGCGCAGCAGGCCGGTGGGGGAGAAGGTTGGGGCAGGGGTGACCGGGGGCTCCGTGCGCACCGGCCCGGGGACGGTGGCACGTGGCTCTGGCCACGGCACCACGGGGCCCACGGCCGTGGCCAGCAGCTCCGTGGTGAAGACCGGCCTGGCCATTTCAGGTGTCCCCTCCATGTCCCCAGCCTCGGCTCTGCTGCCCATCAGCGCCGTGGGGGCGGAGGGCGTGCTGGGCTCAGGGAAGGCCGGGGGCTCATCCGGGCGTGCCAGGCTGGGTGCAGGCGTCGGGGCGAGTGGCTCGGGTGGGTCAGGTGGGGCGGGGCGCTGGGCACCCCCAAGGAAGGGCCCTGGGCGGGGGGCGTCCCGCAGGAAGTCCTCCAGCAGCGGGTGGTGGTTGAGCAGGTCGAGCGGGGGGGCCGTGGTGACGAAGCGGGCCTCGGCCACGGGCTCGTCCGGCGTGGGCAGCACTGTCGGCTCCTCCTCCCAGCTGCCCGCTCCCTTGCGGGCCAGCGCGTTGGGCACCTCGGGCTGCAGCCCTGCAACAAGGAGACGGCAGGTCGGCGGGGGGGCCCCTTGTCCCTAGCACCAGCCCTGCCCCCTGGCACCCCAGGGCTCTGCTGGGAGCGTGCAGGCTGTGCCCAGAGAGACCCTCCTGCTTAACTGGAGGTGGCACCCGCTGCTCCGCGTGCCGAAGGGTGCATGTGCATGCATGTGCGTGTGGGCATTGCTATGCATGTGCATGCATGCAGGAGGTCCCCAGCTGGTGTCCCTCACTCCCGACCCGCGGCCCCCCTGCCCCACACCCCATGATGCTCTGGGAAGAATTGCCCCACGGGGCCAGCGGTGCAGGGAGCGGGGTCCCGCGGGGAGTCCCGGTGCGGGGCTGTGACCCCCAAGGAGCCAGAGCTCCAGGCTGGGCCCGCGCCGGCGTGTGCAAGGAGCCGTGGCCCTGGGGATGCGGGCAGGGTCCTGGCCGGCATACGTGGCCGGCTGCCCTGCCGCGGAGCCTCCCACCCCCATGGGACCATGGCTCCGGCTAGAGGGACGTGATGCCGGTTGCCATGGCTACTCGGGCTGCTCTGTGCGCAGATGTTCGTGGGAGGCCAGCGGGGCCGAGGGCTGGGCCCCGCCACGGGCAGGCTCCCCTTGCCCAGCCCCTCGACGCCCCGCAGGCCTCGGCCCCACAGCTGGCTCCCAAGGGGCCTCAGAAGAGACAGGTCAGGGGCTTGAACAGAGCCCCCACGCAGCCCCATCCAGCTGCTGCCCCCGGGCCCCCCGCGGCAGCGCCCCTCCCCTGCCACCCGACACCCATCACGTGGCTCCGGGAGCTGGGGCTTGACGCAAGCAGCAAGCCCCATGCACAGACCACGCGCTACCACAGGGCAGGGCAGGCGGGGAGCGCTGGGGCGTGGGCTCCATGGCAGGGTCCCGCCGCGGGCGCCACACTCCAGCCCCCGCACGCGATCTCCCGAGCTGCGCAACCCCCGCACGGAGCCCGGGAGCCCTCGGGACGGAGAGAGAACGGGCCTCGCCAGCCCCAGCAAGTGTTGGGCAGGCCTCCCGGCGCCCTCGCCACCCCTGCCCCGAGGCATCCAACACCCACCCTGGAGGCACCCAGGAGCCCGGTAACACCTGGCTCGGGACCCCGCCGGAGCAAGGCCTGGGACCCCCGGGGCAGCCCGCGCTGCAGGCCCTACAGCAACACGGCAGCTGTTTGCTCCACTGCCCGAGGCCCTGCAGGGGCCACGATGCACCTGCCACGGGCACCTGGCACCTGCGTCGGCTGCGGTCGAGGGGCTCGCCAAGGCGCCAAGGTGGGGCAGGGGCTGCGTTACAGGCAGGACACATCTCGCATGCGGCGGCACGGGCCCGATGACACAATACTGCCAATTAGCGGGTAATTATCCCGTGCCGCACCAAGGGCATGGCCCTGCCAGGATTAATGACTGCGCTGCTGCCGCCTGCGAGGCACCGGGAAGGAGCCAGCTCCATGCTGGGAGGGAG
>NW_005842591.1:406918-418250 GCF_000455745.1 Alligator sinensis
CCCCCAGCCGCACCGGTGCCCTGCAGCCTGGGAAGGAGCGCCATGGGGCCAGGCCGAGCCTGGTGCAGCCACATCCACATCCACGTCCCCTCCCCTGGCTGGGGAGCAGCTGGCCTGGGCCTGGAGCCTACGTGCCCGGGGGCCGCCACTGCCACGGCCCCCCTGCAAGCGGCTCGGGCGCAGGCGCCGGCGCTCACTGCAGCAGCCCAGAGGCGAACTTGCACCCAGCGCGCAGGGAATTATTTTTTAATAGGATCCATTTATTAGCCCATAAAAGTTAATGAGTTTATACTGGAGGGCACCGGGATCCTGCGTCGCTGTAATAGGGGATTAGCGCTGCAGCCCGGCCCCCCGCCTCGTTACCTGCTGCCTGCGGCGCTGCGCCCCCATGCCCAGACACGGGCCCTGTGGTCCTGCAGCCACCGGCTGCCACGCATGGGCTCTCCTGGCAGCTGAGGCCCTGCCGCCCACAGAGGCCCCTGGGAGCCGGACAGCTCGGGGAAGCGGTGCAGGGACCAGCCCCCGGCCCACGGCCCAGCAGCCGAGTGACCCCACAGCCACCCAGACTAGGGCACAGCGGCTTGCCCAGGCGCTGACCGGGGGGCTGGCACCCGGGTGCCTGCACCAGCTCACGGGAGCCCCCAACGTGGACTCCTGGGGGGGTTGGGGGGCCAGGGATGGGGAGCTGGGGTCAGCTTCCCTGGGTTTCCCCGGAGCATGGGGGCACCGGCCCCCTCCCTGCTTCCCTCCCTCCCTTCCTCCCTCCCCGTGCCGGGCTGCGCTGCCAGGCTTTGCAGTGGCAGTGGCAGTGGCTGGGCAGCGACTGCTCTCGTTCCAATCAAGCAGCAATCAGCCCGTTTCCAGGTACCTTTCCCTAGTAACAAGCAGCCAGCTTGGTGGGGGCTCTGGCGGAGAGCAGGGGGCACCCTGGCAGCACTGGCATGGGGGTCTCGGGCGGGGTACCAGGCTGAGCCTGGCGAGTGCCCCGCGCCCCAGCCATGCCCAAGACGGAGCTGGCACTGCCTGGAGGGTCCGCAGGGTCTTGCACCCGTCCCCTGGGGCTGGTGGGGCTGGGGGGCCCTCGTGAGCTGAGCCCGAGAGGGAGCCGGCAGCCGCAGCGCTGCCCGGACAATGCTGCGAGGAGCCGCGCTGCGCGGCCGTGTCCCAGCCCAGCAAAAAACTGAGGACGCGGGGCCTGGCCCAACCCCGGGAGGCCGCGGTGCCCATGGCAGGGCAGCCCCATGTGCAGGGGCAGGGCAGGGGCTCGCAGCACCCAGCTGAGCCGGCCCTGACGCTGGGGCATGGCCATGACGCTGGGCAGGCAGGGCCGGCAGCCCCCCCAAGCAGCTGGGGAGGCCTCAGCCCTCCATCTCCACCAGACTATTCAACACGGGCAGGAGCCGGAGGCGGGACAGGTGCCCGCACCGCGGGTGCCTGCGTGGTGCGGTGCGGTGCGGTGCGGTGCAGCGCGTGGCCGGGCTGCCCGGCCTCCGGGTGCTGACTGTACAAGGCAGGGTTTGTTTTCCAATTTAAAATCTAATCTGGCCGTGCCCCGCGGGCCAGGCTGGCAGCCGTGATGAATGAGCTGTCAGGCGCCCGGCGCCTCACATTAACCTTCCTGTCGCTTGTCCCTGCTTCTCTGCGCAGCTTCCCCCCTCATTGCCCCCCTCTGCCCCTGCACCCACCACGCGGGCTCCCACGGGTGGCACTGTGGTGGGCAGCGCCTGGGGACTGCACCCAGATCAGCACCAGTGCAGCCCCTGCGGCTGGGGGCCCTCGCGCCACAGTGCATGGAGCAATGGGCCAGCTCCCTCTGGGGTAGCCGGGGGCTGCGGGTCAGGAGTGAGGGGCACCGGCAGGGCTGGGGGCTGCATGGCGCCTGGGCTGGTCCCCATGGGGATGCTCGGAGCAGGGCCAGCCCTGTGCTTTCCCCAGCTGCCTGCCTGGCCCTGGTACCAGCCTGTCATGTGCCCACGCACACCCACCCTTGGCTGGGCGTTTGCCCCGGGACTCTGCATCCTCCCTGCCTCCTCATCCTGGACCGCAGCGGGCGCCCCCGGGGGAGGTGAGGGGCAGGGTCTGGGCACCAGCTCCCAGTCCACACGCCGTGCTCCAGCCGCCGGGAGCAGAGCAGCCCCAGGAAAGGTCACGAGCAACAGACCGTTGCGAAGGCTGCGCCGTGCTGTGCCGGTGACCTTTCCCTGCCAGGGTGAGGAGGGGCTGCAGCCACGCTCCCACCCCCAGCTCCGGGAGCCCAGGGCTCCCCCCCACCCTCGCCGCTGGCTGCCAGGGCCGATGCAGGAAAATCGATGGCCTGATGGAGGGTGCTCTGTCCTTGGCACAGCAGCCGCGTAGGCCCCAGCAGGTGCCCAGCAGCACGTGCCGGAGCCAGGAGCACTAAGGAGAGCAGACAGGCAGCCCCACGGGAGGCGGTTGAGGCGCGGCAGGAAGGGACGGGGGAAGCCTTCACTCCTGCCCTGTGCTCACAGGCACCAGGGTCAGTGGGAGCGGGCTGGGTGCTGCATGGTGGTGCCCGGGGGGCTCCGCTAGCACCAGCGAGACACCAGGTGTTACAGCTGCCAGAGGCAGTCCCCCAGGCACGGGGCCGGGGCAGGCTCGAGGGACGCTGCAGCTGGTGCCTCTGCTCCCCCCTGCTCCTGCCAGCTGCTGCACTGCTGCCAGCACAGCTGGGCCCAGCTCCGGGACCCCGCAGGCCCTGGACGCCGGAGGAAACCAGCAGCTCAACTGGCAGGTCGTGGCTGGGAGGGGCTGTCCCCGGGAGGAGGCAATGCCCGCAGGCAGGGGTGCCCGGGAGTGGCAGTGCCAGGAGCTGGGCGGGGCTGCGGCGCTTGTACATTCCTGGTAGCGCAGGCGGGGAAGTGTTTGCCCTTGTGCGCCGCGCGCTTCTCCTTGAATTGAACAGTCATTTACCCGCTGACACGTGTCACATGTCGCCTCAACGGGCCCCCCGAGCATCGCCGAGTAGCGCTGCGATGACAAATGACGACTGACATGTCAACTAGTGCCTGGAAATTACAGTCGTGCCGTGGTAACGGAGCCACCCCGTGCGGCGTGCCCGCCTGCCCCTCTGCGGGGCACCGCCGCACCCTCAGCGGGATGCCCACCCAGCGGGGACAGGTCTCGGGGGTGTGGGGATGGAAGGCATGGCCTGAGCAGATGCCAGGAGCTCCTGCTCTGCCCCCAGCATCATGCTCCCGGGGCCTGCAGGCTCGGAGCCGTGGCTTCAAGTAGGGACCTGCCTGGGCACAAGGCACCTCTGGAGCCCCTGCAAGCAGCAATGCCCAAGCAGGGCCAGAGGCAGCAGGTGCAGCTTGCCCCTGTGTCCAAGCCCTTCTCCATCCCTGGCCCTGGCACCAATGGGCCCAGAGCCGGCTCAGCCCCCCAAGCAAGGGGTTGCCTCGTGAGCCTCAGCAAGGCAGTGGGATGAGGGGGCAGGCGCACTCCAGCCCCATGGAGGACAAGGGGCAGCAAAGGGGTTGGGGGCAGAGCAGACAAGACCTCCCAGGCAGCTGGAGCCTGCCACACTGCAGCAGCAGGCTCCCACCCCCTGCCCCCGGGTGCCGCGCCCAGCACACGTCGATGGCCACGCTCTCCCTCCGGAGCAAATGCATTTGCACAGCAATTTCCCCGGCCACGACGATGATGAATGGTGCAATCCGGGCCCGGAGCACTAGACCCCAGCGCGCTGCAGAGGCGGCCTCAGCCTCGTGGGAGAGCATCCTGTCCTGGCACCGTGGCCCCTGGGGTGCGAGGGGAGGGGAGCCCAGTGCCCAGGACTGGCCGCTTGGCCTGTGCTGGCACAGGTGAGACCGGGCAGAGGCCCCCAGGAGCTCCCTGCCCCCGGACATTTGGAGATGCAGCAAGAGGGGCCTGGGAGCTAGGCCTGGCCCATGCCCAGACCCCGTCGCACAGCCCGGTGGGCACAAGGGTACCGCACGACACCGAGCGCTCAGGCGCACTAATCCCCCCGCAGCCCAGGCAGGAGCCCGGCTGCCAGCCCCGCGCCGCTCTCCATGCGCCTTATCTCCCGCCTGCATGGCCGCGCGGGGGGCGGCGCTGGCTGGAGCTGCCGCTTGGCTGAGCTCCTGGCCTGCTCCAGCGCCGCGGGGAACAGAAGCTGCTTTCTTCCCCCCCATCCCCTCCCCCCCCAGCTCACAGGCAGCAAAGCTTATTCTGCGTCAGAGGCTGCAGTGCGAGCGCTGGAGCTGGGCCTGGCGCCTGAGCCGTGGGGTAGGGGTCAAGCCAGGGGCCTTTGGGGTGCTGAGCACCGTGGGGCAGCTCCAGCCCCTTCTGCTGCCTGACGATGCCAGCAGGGCCCAGCCCGGAGGCTCCCGGGGGCAAGGGGAGGGGTGGGCAGCCCCGTGCAAGGTGCTGTACAAATACCTCCCAGCACCGGGCAGGGGGAGCAGGCCCCCTCATCCCAGCTGCCTCGGGAAGGACAGGACCGGAGCCCCCATGCCCCGGCCAGCTGCTGCACCGCCGCGTCAAGCCAGGCAGGCGGGGGTCCCCCTCTCCCCGTTGCCGAACAAGCCCGTTCAAGCCGGACGGCGAATGCAGGCGCCCGGTAATTCTGCTGCCAAAGCCTCCCGCTGTGCCCCGGGGAAGATTTAATTATTGCTCCTTATCTCGCCCGCCTGGGAACAAAAGCCGTGAAGAATATGGAGCCAGCAGGGAAGAGCGATGCCACCTCCCCCCATCTCCCTCGTGCCACCCCCACCCCCGTGCCCACCCTCGGCCCAACAGCTCTGGGCCAGGCCCTGGAGCAGGGCCCGGTGGGCACAGGGGGCAGGCGACCTCCTGGGGGAGAGACTGGCGCTGCACGCGCTTTGCACTGGGGCTCAGCTTGGCCGTGCCCTCGAGGGTGGATGCAATGGACCCTCCACCCCAAGGCAGTGCCCGAGCCAGATGCCTGCCCCCACTGCTGAGGAGCTGGCAGCAGTGCCCTGCGGGGCGGGGGGCATGGGCAGCCACTGGGGCTTGCACCAGACGCTGCTTGCGGCAACTGCGGATTTACTCTGGGCTGGTCAATAGGGCTGTGAATAACTCCAAGCACACATGGCTCCAATGGCCACAGAGTTGGCATGGCTGCAGGCCTCAGCAGGAGGCACTGCCTGCAGCTGCTGGGGCAGAGCACGGTGCCGCAAGGCTATGCACCCCTCCCTAGCAAGCAGTGCTGCAAAGACAGGCAGCTTGCCAGACACAGCCCAGCCCCACGCTTGCAGGATAGGTCCCAGCCCCGCGCCTGCCCCCTTCCCTCAAGCACCCCAGGAGCCTGCACTCGTAGCCGGGGGCTCGGGCAGGCTGCTGCCCCTCAGCCTGGGGTGGGTGGCAGATGCAGGCAGGAGCTGTGCATGCCCAGGTGGGTTCCCCTTGCTGCTGGCACCAGGGCGCTCTGCTCCAGCGAGCGTGACAGGGGATGCACCCCCCCAGTGCCAGCGTCGCTATGCAGAGAAGGCTCAGTGCATGGAGATGCGCCACGACCTGCATTTCCTCCGGGCCCTGGGCCAGCAGAAGGCAGGCCCAGGTGGTGCCAGGCGGGCAAGAGGCCTCCATGGCAGCCGGGTCACCGAACTCCATCTGATCTTGAATTTCAGCCGCCTGCCTCCATTTTCCCCAGGTCGCGGCAGCGCTCGCGCAGCTGATGAATATTTGAAATCTTCAGCACATCTTGTTACTGGATTTAAATTATACATGTGGCAGTGCCCGCTGGAGCTGAGCAGCCAGCCGGCGCCCTGCACCTTGCAGCCCTGCCCCACCTGCACGGCCGCTCCCATCCGGCGCCCTGACCTATGTGCCCTCCCTGTCCCGGGAGGGGCACAGCCTTCGGGGCACCCAGAGCCAGCCTGGGACTGGAAGTTCCCTGTGCTGAGGGCTGGCATCTGCTGCGACCCCCTCCCAGCCCCCAGCCATGGGAGGGGCAGGATAGGACACGGGGGAACCCGAGGGGACCCCAGCAGGCTCCAGGTGCTCGCTTGCAGGACCTGGGGCCTGGGTGGGGGGACCTGGGGGGCTGGGCTGGGCTGGGGCAAAGGCAAGGGGTGGCCCAGGGCCCAGCCCAGCCCAGCACGTGCGTGGGGTGCAGGGTGCCGGTAGGGGCCGGGGAGGTCCTTTGCTCCCGGGTGCAGCATTGCATGCAGCGAGCTTTGTGCCGTCTCTGCTGCCCCAGGCTCAGTCTTGTCATCAGCCCACTCCTGCTGCTGCAGGGCCGTGACCCTGCCCGGGCCCCACCATGCTATCTCTGCCAAGTCCTACCATGGGCGCTCGCTGGCTAACGAGGCCGCCCGGCACAGGGCCCCCCACCCACCGTCGCACCACCCACAGCTCCCCGAGCCAGCCTCGCACCGGGCCCTGGCCTGCTTCCCCAGTGCTGGCAGAGCCGCTGGGGAGGGAGCAGGGAGAAGGGAGACGGGAGAAGGGGGGCGGCATGCTCCGGCAAAGCACCGCTTTGCAACACAATAGCTGCTGCTGCACAATGCGGCCGCCACAGGCTCCCGGCACCAAGGACGCCGCGTCGCCGGGGACGGCTGCACTTGAGCGGCAGGCGGGGCCGCATGACGCCCGTGCCCGGCATTGGGAAAGGGCCTCGCAAGCGCTGCCTGGACAGCAGCCCGGGCGCAGCTTAGTCATCGTGCCGGTGGGCCCGGGCTGCGTGCCCGCCACCCACCTGCACCCGGGGTGCGGGCAGCCAGAGCCCGGCAGGCCCCGCACCCCGCTCCCGGCCCTGCCAGCCACCCACCCCGGGGCCACGGCTCCAGCCCGGCGTGGCTCCATTTCATTTCTCTTGTTTCGGCAGCTGATGAATTAGGGCTGCCCGGGGATCCTTGTTGTGTAAGTTTATATGCCGGCTGGCTGTTACCGGAGAGGAATCCATTACCGCACTGTTTATGGGCAGCTTTCAGAGGCAATCTTTCAATTGTGTGCGTTTAAAGAATTGATTGGAGGCTAAATTATCCTCTCGGGCTGCATCCGGCAAAGGCAGAGCCGCAGCTTCCTCCGCTCTGCCCCCCACCCCCGGACCGCCGCGGTCAGAGGGTCCGTCTGGGCCCTGCCACGGCCACAGCCACGGCACACCCACCGCAGCAGGCAGCGGCTTGGCCTTTGGGGCAGGCACCAAAGCGGGCCCCATGTTGCTGGTATCAACCCCTCCTGCTGCCGGGTGCAGCCAGCTCGCTGCTCAGCCAGGGGCTCCGCTCCTCCCCAGGTGCCCCCAGCGCCCCCTTCCTGGTGCTGGCACTGCCCTCTCCACCGTGCCAGCTTTCCCTGTCCTTGGGGCATCTCTTTTTGGGGCCACGGCTGCCTGCTGACACCAGGACATAGCCATGAGGCTTGGATCCAGCCTTGTCCCCATGTTCACAGGCAGCGTGGAGACTGGAGATGGGGACCAGTGGCTGCGCCCTCCCCTTCCCCCCGGCTCAGGGAGCGAAGCACAGCTTAGCCCAGTGGCTCTGACATGGCTGTGGTTCTCTCCAGCACCGAGGCCACGTGCTGCTCACGGCTGCCCCCAGGTTATGGCGCAACTCCTTCGGAAGCTGGAGGCCCCCACAAGCTGCCGGGCCTGACAGCCAGCCATGCTTCAAAGGGTCAGGGATGCTCCAGCGAGCACCGCCGGCCCCAGACAAGTGCCGCCGGCTCTCCAGGCCAGGGATCAGAGTGGCGGCTGCACGCGCCCCTTCATCTGTGCACCACCCACTTGCCAGCTGCAGCACGGGCCGGGGCGCAGGACGACTCCTCCCAGAGCTGCACCGAGCCGTCTGCTCCAAGCCCCCTGGGCCACCCAAGCCTGGTGGGGGCTCTGATCTGGAGAGAGCTGGAGCTGGCAGGGACCCCAAGGAAAGGCGCAGGGGTCTGCAGTGCTCGGCCTTCTCCTCCCAGCAACATCCACAGCCCCAGGTTTTTCCGCAGCTCTGCCAGCTGCCCCCACGCCCAGCCCCGTGCCCGCACGAACCCTGCTGGCAACAGCCCGTCCTGGCCTCCCCGCAGACACCACTGCCCAGCGTAGCTCCACTGCCCGCAGACCCAGGGCCTTTGGGGACCCCTGACCACGCAAAGCACATGCAACACACTGGGGCCTGGCATACCCCAGCCTGAGACCAGGGGCAGGATCAGGGCTGCTGCATCCCCTCTCCCTTCCCAAGCAGGCTCCTGTCCTGGCAGCAGCTCCTTCCAGGCCTGCACTGGGCCCTGCCACATGCTCCCACCTGCCTGCCTGCCTTCTCCCCGCCCCCCGCACCCCTCGCCAGCGCCTACCTTTCCCCTGTGCTGCTCCAGAGCAGCCCACATGCAGAGTTTAATTAACTTTATTGATATTCAGAAATTAGGGGAACGACGAAAGGTAATTGCTCATTAAAAATCATTAAACTGACACAGCAGGCACCGTGCACACAGCCTCATGCCTTGCAATTACGGCAAGAGCCTCCCTGGTGGGGCCCAGGACCCCCAGCGTGATGGGACCAGCTCCCGGCCCACCCCGAGGACCACGAGGGGGAAGGCAAAGGGCCGTGAGCGCTGGCTGGAGCCACCCAGGGTTTCCTAGCTCGTCGGAGCTGCTGGATGACACACTTGGTAAGAGCACCTGAGCCCCCTCCCCGCGCCCGCCTGCTGCAGTGCTGCAACAGGTCCACGCGGGCCAGGGGCACAGGGCAGGGGGGCTGCTGGGCAGAGGCTGGTCTCTCCTGCTCAGTCCCAGCCGTGCGTGGAGGGTGGGCAGGGGACAGGAGTGTTTCAGCCTGGCCTGTGCAGCCTATCTTTACCCCCAGGCTCCCAGCCCGCACCTGCGCTGGAGGTGGCATCAAACCCCAGCTTGTCCCCCGTGCAGGGCCCTGGATGCAGTAGCAGAGCAGCAAGGAACCGCCTTACCTGCAGCTGCACCTTCAGGGAAAGTCTGGGCAGTCGGGGTGAGGGGGCCCAGCCGCCCATCGCTGCCCAGGTCTGGGGGCACTGCACACCCAGGTGGCCTCCTGGCACAGAGCAGTGAGGGCAGGCTGCCTGTAACCCCGCAGGGGCAGTGTGCACCTCGGTGCAGCCAGAGCCTGAGCTCACCTACCCTGGCATTGATCCAGAGACTTCTGGTGCAACCCCAGCATCAGAGCCCTGCCCCTGGAGAGGCAGCCAGGACTCACCCAGCCGACGGGCTGGAGCAGCGAGCTACAGCACTGCAGCCCCCTCGGCACCCAGCCCGGAGCCGTGATGTCAGGGGTCCATGGGGCTGCCCAGGGTGAGCCCGGGCCCGCAGGGCTGTTGCACCTGGCAGGCCGCCCCGCAAAGCGTGCTGGGAAGGGCTGCCTGTGCCAGACACAGCCTGGGATGCTGACGTCTGTGCCGTGCTTGCCGGGCGAGATTACTGCCTGCAACATATGGCGGTTTATGTAACCAGCCACCCAGGGCTTCTCTCTGTCACGGCGTGTGCCTGCCAGGCGCCTCGCCCTCATGCAGCCCACATGGGCCCGCGGCGGCCCGGGGCCCACGAACCAGCCAGGACAGCACAGAAGCAGCAGCTCCCCCCAGCCCCGCGGGAGAGATCAGCTCCCGCATCCCTGTCAGGGCCTTGGCAGCCAGGAAGACCCGCGGGAAGCAGCGGGAGCCAAGCCTCCTGGCTGCAAGGAGCTGTGCACTGTCTGCAAGGAGCTCCGCGTGCAGCAGCCTGTGCGGCAGCCCCTGCGCCTCGCTGCCTCTCAGCTGGGCGACGGCAGAGCGTGGCCAGGTGGCAGAGGGCAGGCGAGGTGCCTGTAGGCAATGCAGGGCCTCGCTGGCCAGCCCGAGCCCCCGAGCAGGCTGCGGCAGGGAGCTGCAGGGAAGGAGCTGTGGCTTCCTCTGTGCCCAGCAGCCTGGCAGCCACCATCTCCCTCCTGCCTCAGCTCCCTGAGGGTTTTAAGCACCAGCAGCTCTGCATCCACGCAGACACGTGCAGCCACGGCCCCCTATCTGGACGCAGCCCCCCCACAGCGCACCCACCCGGGGCTCCAAGAGCATCTGGGCAACTCCTGCAGCCGGCGCGTGAGGCAGGGAGGGGGCCTGGCCTGGAAATGCATCCCTGGCGGTGACTCCTACGCGGGCCCACCCTTCTACCATGCCATTTCTCAGCCGAAGGGGAAGCTGCAACGCGCGCCTGTTCCCACAGCAAGTTTAATTGCAGCCTCCCACGGCCCCGGCTAATACGTGTCTGTTTGGAAAGCTGTAATTTTCCTGCACTCAAGAGCTGAGCGAGGCAGGCCCAGAGCTCGCGGCTCCCACCCTGGCAAGCGCCAGCTTTCCCGCACGCTGTGCTCCAGGCCCCGGCTCTGGCCCCTGCTGCCGTGGCCACTGCAGGCTCACCCCGGCCTCCTGCCATCTGGCTGGCTTCGAGCGCTGCCTCCCCGGAGCGGGCCGCGTCGCTCCTGCCATATGGCCGTCTCCAGAACAGCGACACGGAGATGGAACAAACAAGGCCGGCACGGCGCAGCCCGGCCTGCTCGCTGCCACCTTTCCCAGCCGGCCCCTCTCCGGCGGCGCCCAGTATCGGACACGGGGCAGGACACGCTCCCACTCCCCCAGCACTGGGGTGTGGTTGCTGTGTGTTTTCCCTACGGCGAGCTCCTGGCAGCCCCTGCTTAGCACAGAGACGAGCCTGCCATGGCTTCAGCATCAGCTCCCCGGGGCCTGGGGGCACAGGAGCTGCATGCGGCTCCCCAGCCCCTGCCCGGCCACGGAGGCTCCAGCATGAAGCATGTCACCGCTCTCAAGATGGCCTCTGTCTTCCCGGGCGGCAGTCGGACAAGTAATCCCAGCAGAGAGCCGGCGCAACGGGGAGCGCTGGGGCAGCGTGACCGAGCCAGGGGGCTCTGGCACATGGGAGGATCCATCCCCGAGCGAGGGAGACGCGTCACAGAGACACAGACCCAGCAGCCCCGGAGCCACGGGGGCAGGGGCAGCAGTGGCAGGAAGGGCGCAGCAGACTGTTAAGGGATGCCCCGGGCAGATACAACCAGGCCTCGTTCCCAGGCCCCACAGGCAGCGCCGACAAGCCTGACCCCGCAGCCCGACCCCACGGGGCCAGATGGCCTCTACTCAGGGAACCGACGTGCCCGCCGGGAGCCAGGGGGCCAAGGGCCCGATCCAGAGCCTGGCAGGGAGTGCGCTGCTGGGCCTGGGCTTTGCCTCCAAGCCAGGTGGTTGCAGGCAGCGGAGCCAGCTCCTCCCACGGGCAGTTGTCCCCCGGCTGAGCCAGGCACTGCGGCCCCTGCCCTGTGGCCCAGCCCACCCCCTCCCACCCAGCCGGGGTCCCTCCCAAGGAGGTGGCTGTGGGAGGCAGGCCGGGGCAGCTGCGGGGGGCGAG
>NW_005842591.1:419029-424516 GCF_000455745.1 Alligator sinensis
GGCGGGGGCCTGCTGCATCCGCCCCGCCGGCTTCGGGACCCGCCTGGCGGGGTGTCCACGCTGGCACAGGGCAGCCCCCCGGGGCCGCCTGGCTCTGGCCGGATCAGGCCCTTGCCCTGCCCCAGCACTGCTCGGTGGCACGGGTGCCTGAGACCGTGCTCCGAGCCCTGGTGGCAGCCCCGGACCCGTCCCCCTTCTCCCTTCTCCGGGGGGCCCGGACAGGAGGCCCCTTCCTGCCTGCCCCCCGGAAAAGCATCAGGCCAGCAGGGAAGTCTCACCGTGTCATCCTGGGCTCTGGCCGGATCAGGCCCTTGCCCTGCCCCAGCACTGCTCGGTGGCACGGGTGCCTGAGACCGTGCTCCGAGCCCTGGTGGCAGCCCCGGACCCGTCCCCCTTCTCCCTTCTCCGGGGGGCCCGGACAGGAGGCCCCTTCCTGCCTGCCCCCCGGAAAAGCATCAGGCCAGCAGGGAAGTCTCACCGTGTCATCCTGCCGGTGGCACGTTGTGCGCTGAGCCTCTGACCCCCTTGCACAGCAACCAGGGCCTGTGCCCTCAGCTGCGGGCAGGCTGCAGCGGTGTCCCCCCTGCGAGCCGGCCCTAGGGACCCCCAGCTCCTCTGTGCAAGAGCTCAGCCCTGCCTGGCCCAGTCTGAGCCAGGCTGCAGAGGGCACAGCCTGCCTGCAGCTCCTGTGAGCGCCCGGCACTCTCCGAGGGGCTCGCCCGCCCGGGATGAGCAGGACCCACAGGTGCTGAACGACAGAGGACCAGCAGATGCTCACTGCAAGTCCCAACTCCATGAGGACCTGGGCCCTTCCCCTGCTGACTGCTCTGCCCAGGGCCCAGCGCCAGGGAGAGACAAAGGCCCATCTCCCAACCCCAGCCGAAAGCCCAGAAACCAGAGCTGGAGCTGACCCCTGGCCTCCTGCCATCAGCAGAGTTCGACCTGTGTCTCGGTGGAAGCCGGGCCGGGGTCCCTGCTAGCGCCTGAGCAGCGTGGGCCTCCAGGGTCACTGGGCCACGCTCTGCCATTGCCGGCGCTCGTGCGAGCAGCAGAAAATTGCTCCAGTTGGGGGGCAGCTCTAAGCCGTGCGTCATCCCCCGTGGGAGGAAGCGCTCTGCTGTTTCAATACAAAGTAAAGGCAGGAAAACAGCAGCTATTGTTCTACCATCAGTGTCGGCAATGCAGCCCCCCCAGTCACCCTGCATGGGTGGAGGGCGAGGGGAGAGCGGGCGAGGCGCCGGCGGGCACGGCAAGCGGTGACGTTGGCAAGCGGCAGGAGCGAGGCGGCTTGGCAAGCCCAGATGCTGGAGAGCCCAGGGAGAGCCGGCGTCTCGCTCCCCTCGGTGCAGGCTGGGAGCTTTGCACACACCTGCGCCACGCTTCCAACACTCAATACAACTTTGATCCTCGGCAGCTCCATAAATGTTTCATGCCACAAAGCTCGTGGAGGGGTGCGGAAGAGGAGCATTTTGAAGCCAAATTGAACTCTCCAATATTATGATATTCAAATACGTCTAATCTCCCCACGTCGTGCGCCCAGACTGCTAATGAGGGGGAGCCGCCTTTCCAGAGGGACAGCGAGTTCAAAATAAAGCAAACAATCGATTGGCACGAGCCCTTCAAAGCGTTAGTGAAGGGAAGTGATGGGAAGCTAAATGATGGCTGAATGCAAATCCGGCTCAACAAACAAGGCAGCGAGGCAGGCCGCAGACGAGCGAGCAGCCCCCAGAGACTCCTGCAGGCGTGCACGGTGCGCGTGCGTGCACGCGAGACAGCGCCTCGGCGTGTTCGCATCTGTCTGAAGCGCACGACAAGCTGAGGACTGAATTTAATTGAAGACCTCATCATTGTCCCCGCTGCTGCACGGGCTGCGGCAGGGCCCCCGCCACTCTGTCTCGCTCTTGCTGTTGGTACTTCATTTGTTGCTCTTTTTTTTAAATGCCAATTCGAGCTGGACGACCTCAGAGCTGGGCAAGGCCTGTGGGAGGCTCTCGCTGGGGTAAAGCACGGCTTTTGGCAATAGCAGACACACTAGGGCAGACGCCTTGCGACAGAGCCTGCAAAGGCTGAGGCTAGGCCAGTCTGTGCCCTGCAGGACCTCACCAGTCCTCCCGCAGCCTTGGCCGTACCAGGATCCCGCAGCCTTGGCCTAGCTTGACCAGAGCTGTGCTGGGAAGCATGGAGCCAAGTGCCCCCCTTGCAGAGCCTGCATCAGCGTTGCTGTGTGTTAAAACCAAGAGGCCTGAGCAGCCCTGGCATTGCACCCCTTCAGCTTCCAGCCACGACAGCAAATCCCCAAGCCAGGAGAGCACCTGGGTGTCCCTGGTCAGCGGGGGGATGAGCTGCAAGAAGCGCTACACGCAGGCACGCACTTCCCTGACCTTCCCTCATCACCACCCGCCGGCTGCGCATCTCTGCACGTCACCGCTTGCCAGCAGAGGCTCAGGGCAGGGTGCTGAGAGGCCGGGGAGCGGGGAGTGGCGGGGGGCAGGGACTGAGCAGCACCAGAGAATAAAGCTCATCTCCAAGGTCAGAAGCAGCTGCTGCGATGGGTGCGGACCTGGCCCAGGTGCCAGAGACGGAGGACACGTGTCAGGGCCAGGAGACAGGCTCAGAGGGAGCAGAGAGCAGCTGGGGGGCATCATGGGGGCTGAGCAGAGAGGCTGGGAAGCAGGGCTTGGGGCTGGGCTTGGGGATGAGGCTTGGGTGGGGCTGCCGGGGCTGGGGCAGAGGATGGGGCTGCTGCGGGCTCCCGGCTGTGGGCAGGGCCCTGCTCCGGCGCCGGGGCCCGCTCCTGTCCTCTCCGGCTGGGCTGCAGCGCCCTCCCCCACCCCAGGCCGAGCCAGTCCTGCCTGACCTCAATCCGGGCTGCAGCTGCCACTAATGCGCATTACAGCCATGCCCTGCCCTGTGCCCACACTCGCCTGGCGGGGAGCGGCCCCGCCCCGGCCCCAGCGGGGCAGAGCCTGCCGGATCAGGCCCGTGCCCCCAGCCTCACCCCGTTTACCTGCAGAGGCCCCCGGCTTTGCCCCCCGGCCCTGGGCACAGCGCAGCCGGGTAGGAGCCCAGACGAGGCATAGCGTGGCCAGAGCCCCCAGCCCCCCAGGAGCCTAAAGCCAAGGGCCAGGAAGGGAAAGCCATCTCCTTGCCCTCCTGATGGCACCTGGGGGGAGATGGGCTCGAGAGGCTCAAGAGCCAGGGGACAAGCAGCCCCCCACCTGCCCCCCATCTCGTGATGCCAGGGATAATGGAGCCAGGAGTCCTGGAGCTGGGGGCAGCACAGAGGCTCACGCTGACTTGCACCAGCGTAATTAGGCTGCACCCGGCATCTTCCAGGCCTGGAGGATCGGCTGGGCCTCCCTCCCCCCTGAGCCCAGCTGCCGCTGCTTCCCTTCCTCCCGCTCTTGGATGCCAGGGAGCCTCTCTAATTAGGCTCCTGGTACAACCCCTGTGCTCCTTATTGAGCCCGGCCTCATTAGCCGGAGCTTTCCGGCTCTCCCTGCCTGTGCGGGGTGGGGGACTCGGCGCAGGGTTAACCCTGGCGTGCCGGGGCCAGGAGGCCCCCCGTCTCCAGGCGGGGAGGAGAGAATGGCTCCACAAACTGGCCTCCCTTAGCAGAAAACCCTGGTGCCGGCACGGAGCCAGCAGCGCCAGCCCCGCGTGGAGGCTTGTTTCCTCTGCTGCTCCTGACAAACGAAAAAGGGGCAGAAATCGGGGGCTTTCCTCTGGGGGGAGCAGAGGGACCTGGTGCCCTGGCACAGCCTGCTGAGAGCTGCAGCTCTCTCTGGGCCTGGAACAAGCGGAGCCGCAGCTCCCAGCACCAGCGGGCATGAGCTGGCTGCACCACGAGCCCGCAGGCTGCGGGCGCCAATGCTGCTATCAGTGCCAGGCCGGAGCTGGGCCCCTCCCGTGCTGGAGAGTTCCCCCCTTCACTGCCATGCGCTCCTGCTCCCCTTGGCCCGGCCCTGCTTCCTGCTGCAAGCCCCAGGCGTTGGCAGCAGGAAAGGAGAAAGGCGGCGCGTTCGCATGGCCAGCACGGGGCTGGCACCTCCAGGCTTGCTTGGCAGCGGGGCCTGGGCTCGCTGCCCGGCCTGGGCTGGCACAGAGGGGGCCCCGGCACTGCTTCACGTGGCTGCTCTCCCCTTCCCCCGCGGCCTGGCTTCCATCGCTGCCCAGCTCCCCACGGTCACTTGGCCGGGGTTCAAGAGAATGAATGCAGGGAGGGGGAGGGAAAGCCCCTGGCTGGTTGGCCTCCCAGCACCATTCGTGTCCCAGGGTGGTCGTTTCTGCCAGCGCGGCGTGGGGGCCTGCTCATAGCCGCATGGGCACGGAGGACCATGCACGGTGCATGGCCCCTCCTCGCTGGGACAGAGCTGGCTCCTCTCTTCTGGGCCTGGCAGAGCCAGCTCAGATCCTGGGCTCGCTCCTGCCTCTTGCACCATCATGAAAATGGTGCAGCTCCGACTGCAAAGTCTTCGTGCAGCCCGGCAGGGCCCGGCTGGCCTGTGGTGTATCCCCACGGGAGCCGGCGGGGCAGGCAGCTGCAGGGAGAAAACGTCCTGCGTGTCCCTGAGCAGGGGCAGGCTGGGCAGCGGTGCCCGCGCCCGGGCCCCGGGGAGCTCAGGCAGAGGGGCGGCTTGCCACACGCTCCCTCGGCAGCAGGGACCTTCCCTTCCCCCCTGCTGCCTGGCATATGCCAAAATCCCCGGGGTGGGACAACATGGTGGTACCGCGGCAGGGCTGTGATGTCACAGGTCAGCGGTGATGTCATGGGCGAGCTGGGCCTGGACGGAAATCTTCCAAGAGCGGGCAGGCAGCTCAGTGCACCAGACCTGCTTGTACGTACCAGATGTGCTCGTAGCCGGGCACCAATGGGAACTGCATGCACACGCACACCAGCACAAAGCACTCACACACATGCACATCACAGAGTGTGCACACTTCATCATCACATGCAGACCACAGCAGCACATGGCCCTCACACACAGTGCACACATGGACCACACCAGCACATTGCACCTGCATGCGCATACACACACTGAGTGTACACACTTCATCGGCATAGCCCACACCAGCACATGGCACTCATATACACACACATGTGCGCATTGCACACGCTGTCATCATATACGACCTGCACCAACATATGGCGTGCATGCACATTCGCTTACACATGCGCACGCACTGAGTACACACACACACTTCATTGTCATATGCAGACCGCACCATCATATGGCACGTGCACACACACACAAGTGCACACGCTTTGCATACATCACCCAGAGCACAGCAGACCATGGCACGCCTGGGCACCCCCGCATGCATAGATACATGCCTCGCACCCCGTGCACTAGCGCACACGACTGCAGGCAGCTCGCCTGCCCCGGCGTGCTCCCTCCCTCCTTCCCCGTGCCGCGGGCCCATCAATCTGGCTGAGCCAGCGCCGCCAGTATTTCATTTTTATGGCGCGGCTCTCCAGACACTTGC
>NW_005842591.1:424584-441427 GCF_000455745.1 Alligator sinensis
CTCTTTCTTGTTCTCTCCTGCTCCGAATTTATCAGCAGCAGAGCAGGTGCCAGCAGGCGGTCGGTGCTGAGGCTGCCGTGGCTCGGGGGACAGGAGAACGGGCATGGGGAGGATTAGCGAGTCGAGGCCTGGCTCCCCAAGGGCAGGCGGGGGCTAGGGCTGTGTTTGTAGGCAGCTGGGACCCAGGCAGGTTGCACAGAGCTGAGGGGAGGATGGAGCCTGTGCCAACCTCATGCCTGTGCGATGGGAACCCCCACCGGCTCGGGACCACCACCACACCTCCAGAGGCCTGGCTGCACCAGCCTGTGCCCAGGAGCCCAGCATGGAGCAGGGGCCCAGCCACCCGTGCAGGGCTCCCAGGCCTGAGCTCTCTCAGCCCAGCCCCAGCCCCCACGCCTGCCCCCCTGCACTGCACATCTTTTGGGCCCAAGCTCCTGGGGCGGCTGGAGTGGGCACCAGGTGTGGCCTTGTCCAGGGCGAGAGCTGCCAGCAGGACCCATAACCCCAAGCAGATCATGGCTCATTCTTTACCGCCAGCCGGTGCTGCAGCTGGCTGGAGCAGTGCAGGCGATTGCCCGGGTCACCGCGGGCCGAAGCCATGCAGCTCAGGAGCTCAGCCCCGGCCCTTGCCCCTCGGCCTGAGCAAGCCTGTTGCAGGCGGGGGAGGCCGAGGTGCTCCTTGCGTGGTGTGCCGCGTCGTGGACCGCTCCCAGGGAGATGCCGCTCAGAGCCTCAGCTCCCGCCAGGCAGTGGGGGAGGACTCCCCGCACCAAAGGCACCTGGCCCAAATGAAGCCGCCGGGACCGCCCCAGCCCTGGGCCTGCTCCGACACTTGCACCTTCAAAACTAAATAAGCCAGAGAAGCGGTGGCTGACAATTGCCTTCCTGCTCCCCTGATGGGGGAGGTCCAGCCCTGCCTCCCTCCCGCCTTTAGTCTCCGACCCCTTCCCCGCGCCCACAGCTGCCCCCAGCCGCAGCGTCGGCCTCAGCCCGAGGTCCCCAGGCACGGGCTGGGCCGTGGGGTGGGATGCACCGATGCCCCACGGGTGCCAGGACAGAGGGGCAGGGGCAGCATTTCTCAGCTGGCCGGACCTGGGCGCACCGGGTGGGTCGGAGCCGGGCTGCCGCGCTGGCGGGGCTCAGGCAGCGGGCCTCGGAGCCGAGACGCGCCCGACAGGGAGACAATCAATCTCTGGCTGGTGCCGGGTGCGTGACAGCGGGAGATTGCCGGCGAGGAGCCGTGGAAGCGCCGCGCGCCTGCGGCAGCTGCGGTAATTGGGCAGGCTTGCCTATTGTCGGGGTAACCAGCTGCATGCGGCGGAGAGCCCGCGGCGTCGGCCCGGCGGCCTCGGGCGGAGGAGCAAAGCCCTGGCGGGCCCAGCTCCAGCAAGCGGCACAGCCCGGAGCCCCTCGTCGCCCGAGTCTCCTGGCAGCGGGGGTGCAGGGAGTCCCGTGGGTTGCCTACCCCTGATGGGGCAGAGACCAGTGCGTGCAAGGGCTCGGGTCGCTCCTCCAGCGCCCGGGCCGGCCGGATCTGGCCCCTGCCCCCCCGCGTCTCCCATGCCGTGCACCCGGTGCCGGGGGCTGCGATTCCCTCCCGCTCCCCGTCATGCTTCGGGACTTTCCCCTTGCTTACAAACGTGATTAAGGCTCCGCGCTACCTAATCCATTACCGGGAGATTAGCAGGCGGGGCGGCGAAATAAATAATGATATTTAACATTTTGTAATAACAACAATTAACCGGTAAATAATGTCTCTTAAACCGCAAAAGCCAGAGCGAATTAATTCTTCTAATTAGCTGTCAGGGAACCAGAAACACGGGGCTCCGCACGCGTGTGCGTGCATGCGTGCGCGTGTCCCGGCTGCTCGCGCCGAAGTCCCAGAGCTGCCCGTGGAGGGGGAGCCCCGGCCGTGGCGCACGCGGTGTCTCTCCCTGGCAGCCAGAGCCCTCGGCCACGTGTTCCCCGTGCCCGGCATGTCCCTGGCACTCACACCCGACCGGGCACAAAGTCTGCCCGGTGAGCGGCTCCCCACCGCGGCGCTGGTCCTTGCTGAGGGCACTGGAGACTGCCAGTCCCTTGCTCCACAAGTGGGGGGACGTCCCGTCCCCAGGGCCCTGCTGCCGAGCCAGGCGGTGCCTCCGGAGCGAGGGGATGGATGCCGGGTGCCCACAGACAGGCTGGGGTCAGCGCACGAGATCCAGGCCAAGCCGCCTGCCTGGCCGGGGCACCAGGGCGGGCTGACCAGCGCCTGCCCGCAGCAGGGTGCTGCTGGCCGGGGATGCCCTGCCTGAGCAGTGCAGGGGCCTGGCGGCAGCGCTCCATGGCACAGAGACACGGCGACGAGTGGGGGAGCCGCGCCAGCCGGGAAGGACGAGGGGAGCAGCTGCTCGGAGCCGAGAGGAAAGGCCCATGCGGGCTCTCCGGCAGGTCAGCAAGGGCCCTTCGTTGCCAGCCTCGGAGGGGCACAGAGGGCAGTGGCACCCGGGGGAGCCAAGCGGGGAAGCGTGGGGGGAGCTCCCCCCAAGGGGAGACAAGACAGCTGCTGCCCACCGCCTCCCACGTGGATGGAGCCGCCCCGGGCGGCATGTGCTCGGCCTCGTGGCTGCCGGAGAACCGCGGCTTCCCAGCTCAGCCCGGCCAGACTGCAACACAGGCTTATCCTAGGCTCATAGGAAATGAGGGTGGGAAGGGAGCTCAGGAGGTCCAACCCCTGCTCCAAGCAGGACCAGCCCCGACTGCATCATCCCAGGCAAGGTTTGTCAACCCAGGTCTTAAATACCTCCAAGGATGGAGACTCCCACCTCCCTGGGTAACCTGTCCCAGTGCTTTTCTACTCTCCTCGGGAGACAGTGTTTCCTAATATCCAACCTCAACTTCCCTCGCTGCAGCTTGAGCCCATTGCTCCTTCTGTTGCCTGCCCCCACTGAGACCAGCCCGGCTCCGTCCTCTTTGCAGCCCCCCTGCAGGGAGGTGAAGCTGCTATTCAATCCGCCTGTCTTCTCTCCAAACTAAATCAGCCCAGTTCCTTCAGCCTCTCCTCCTAAATCCTGTGCCCCAGCCCCCAACCACGTTCGTTGCCCTTGGCTGGACTCTCTCCAACTTGTCCACGTCCTTTCTGCAGTGGGGGGCCCACAGCTGGACGCAGGACTCCTGACATGGCCTCCCCCATACCGAACAGAGGGGGAAATCACTGCCCTCGATCTGCTGGCACTGCTCCTACCAATGCAGCCCCGTAGCCGTTGGCCTTCTTGGCGACAAGGGCTTCCCGAGCATCACCCCCACCCGCTTCCCTGAACGATGCATCTGCTGGCGATGGACACCCCGAGCCCCTCTCCTGTCCCCTCCCGCCAGCGTGCAGCGTCCCCTGGGCTCTGACCACCTCCGACCTGTCCCATGGGGCTTCTCCTCCTTGGCTTTTCTTTTCTCCTGCTACAAATGAAAAGATACACACGCTTCAGATCAATGGTGAAGCCAAGCGCTGGCAGCTCCGGCCGGGCGCCGCGGCGGCACAGGCAGGGGAATACGCTGCCAGTTGCTGCTTTCCGGGGATCAAATGCAGTTTGCAGAATCCTTTGTATGTATTATTCATCCCATCAGTGAGACACGGGCGTCTCGGCGCTACCAGGGTTTTTCTATAGAAATCAAAAAAGGGGGAAAAACCCACAACGGCCCCTGCGCCCCACAGTCCCCAGTCCCAGCACCAGCCTGCTGCAGACCCCAGCATCCTTTCCTCGAGAAGGGGCCTGGCGCTGACGCAGGAGCAGGCTCCCATGCAAGGCCCTAAATCACCGGCTGTCTCAGGGAGAAAAATGGCTACAAAATACTTTATGGATGTAATAAACGGCAGCGGAAAAGCCCGTTTCCTTTGAGGCGGGTGGCACGGCTCCGTGAGCTGCAGACGGATGGGCTCTCGCAGCTGCGGAAGGGACTGAGAGCGGCACCGGGCAGCGCCGGGGGTAGGGAACGACCTGCAGCGCCGCAGGAGCCCCCCGAAGTGAGCGGGAGCTGCCACAGGCTCCTCCTGTGCCCCGGCCCCCAGGTGGCAGGAGGAGGTGGCAGGAGCTGCTTGGAGCCTTGCAACATTGCTGGCAGCGATGGGCCCATTTCCCTGCCCGCAGGAGAAGGCAGAGGCCGGTGGGGGCCCAGACAGCGAGTGCTACCACCCTAGGGCCAAGTCTTTGCCTGGCCTCCAGAGAAGGGATGTTCTGTGCCCGGAAAGCTGAGGTCAAGGAGGCTTTGCCCAGAGCCCCACGTGCCCTGGGTCCAGCCCTGGTTGGAGCGGCTCAAGGGAGAGAGAGCAGGCCGGGAGCTGCCCCGGCACATCCCATCACCAGGCTTGGCCGGGCCTGGGGGCTGCCTGGAGCCCCCTCCACAGCTGCTGGCACATGCCCCAGGCTGCCCCTGCACCAGCACCCAGCAGGAGCCGGCCCTGGGCACCTGCCGGCTGGTGCCTAGACCCGCCTGCGAGCAGAGATGCCGGCACCCGCCCCCCAAAGCCAGCGCTTGGCGGCCTGCCCCCCTGCCTGGAGGGGCTGGAAAGAAGCAGCAATAGCTGCTCTGTGCTCAGGCTAAAAATACCCGCCGCTACAAAGCAGCAGGAAGGAGATGAAAGGCACGAAAGGGAGGCCGGCAGCGCGCCATTAGGAGCGGATCGGCTGCCTGCCACCGAAGTGCCCGAGCAAACGCCATGCCCGACCCCCTGGCCGGTGGGGGGGCACAGCGGGTAAAAGCCCCTCGGCCCCCTGCCCGAGGGCCAGCCACCTCCATGTGCCAGGCTCGTGGGTCTGCACGTGGCTGGAGGCAGCACGGGGCGGGTGCCGGGTCGGCCGGCGGTGCCAGCACCTGGCGCCGGGGCATCGCTCATGAGCTCTTCGGTTCCAGCAAACAGACGAGCGCGAGCCCTGCAGCCCGCGTGGATGCAGGGGGGGGTCGGGCAAGGCCAGGGGGTTATTCCCCCTGCCGCTGCCCCCAGCCCAGGAGCAGGCTGACCCCAGCGCTGTGCGGGCCCAGGGCCTCTGGGGGGTGCGGGGTCCCGGGGCGGCCCCCAGAGCCGCAGCTGCGGCCACACGGAGGGCGAGGGAGCCCCCCGCCTCCACCGGCAATTAAACCCGCGCCTGTTTCTGGAGACAAATTGGAAAATGAGCCTCAGCCGCCGCGCGGCGCACAGCGAGCCCCGCACCCGCGCCACGCGCTGCCGTCGCCAGCTCAATTACGCCGCGCATCGCCTGATTAAGATGTTGATGTGTAAACAGCGCGGAGTCCCCGGGGAGCCGCATGGGCAGGGCCGCCTGCCGGGGGCTGCATGGCTCTGGAGCCCCCTCCCCAGCCTGGCGGGGGGCCACCGCCTCCCCAGCCAGGGGCTCAGGCTGCATGGGCCCTGCGCCTCTCCAGGCTGGGGAGAGGAAGGGCCCAGCCGGCTGCACGGTGGAAGGGCTCTGCCTGCCCCTGCCAGCCCCGGGGCGGGGGCCCGATGCCAACGGGGGGGCACGCGGCAAATGACAATGCCCCCAGGCACGCAGCAAGCCGTCCGCAGAAATTGCCTTCCCCGCAGGCTTTCACTTATCTCATTATCCAGCTCCTAATGTGCTTCCCCCCCTGCTCCCCGCGCTCGCTCGGTGCAGAATCTTATTAGCGGCTTCGCAGCGGCGAGGGCACCGTCATCTCGCCCCCTCCAGCGTTCATTACCTTCTCTAATAAAGGCAATCACCGTCGTGACGGGCGCAGCAGCAAGGCACTGCTGCAGCGCGGTGATCGCGCAGGGGAGCTGCCTGCGGGTGACCCCAGCAGGCCCACAGCCCCCCAGGCCGGGCAGCGGGGTAGCACTTGCCCTGGCAGAGCCCCCAGACCCGGGCTTGATGGAGCCCAGAGTCCTGGAAAGGCGGCAATGCCACAGGCAGCGCCTCTGGCTCCTCTCCCTCTCTCCTGGGGTTGCCCCCTGCGTGGGCGTGGGCGAGGTTTTCCTCCCTTGGCCGTAACTCCATCCCTTGGCCTCATGCTCTCTGGGCCCATAAATCACAGGCTGGGCCCCGGGTGGGCAGCGCAGGGCTGGGCATCTCCTGCACCAGGTGCTGCTTGCTGCTGCCCTGATGCTTACAAACGCAGCATGTTAATGCCAGGAAGGACCAAAATAAATCAAGCTGCTCTGCAGGCTGGCGGCCGGGGGGGGCTGCAGCTCGGCCTGCTTCCCTTGCCCCAGCGGGTGCCCTCTGGGTGCCGCAGCAGCCCCCTCCATCCCCACGGGCACAGACGCAGGGCCTCCCACGTGCTCGGAGCCGCGTGGGGCCGGAGAGGGGGGGGACCAGCCAAGCCAGTGGTTAACTTTGGCCCGGACCTTGGCCCCACTCCCGCCCCTTGGCCCGGCGCCCAGGGCCTGAACATGGCTGCTCCGAGCTCGGCCGGCAGCTCCCTGTACGATGCCATCGTCGTAGGCGCAGGGATCCAGGGCTCCTTCACCGCCTACCACCTCGCCAAGCAGGGCAGGAGGGCCTTGCTGCTGGAGCAGGTACCAGCCCCCCGGCCCCCCCTGCCTGGGAGCCCCGCGAGCGGGGCAGGCTCCGGGCCGGGGGAAGCTGGAGCAGGAGCAGCGCGGTCTGGTGCCGAACCCCGCGGGCTCCCAGCTGGCCCGGAGCCGTGCCAAGGCTCGGAGGCTCCTCAACCCCCGTGAAAGCGCTTAGAGCCACGTGCCCGACGCCCCGCGCCCGTCTCGGGGGGACAAGCGGCTCCCTCTCTCTGCTGATGCAGGGGCCTTGGCAGAGCTCCCAGAGGAGGGCGGCTCGAACCCGGCAGCTGGGGCTCGCTCGCTGCAGCTGGCCCGGGGCCCAGGCTGGATGGCAGGTGCCCCGCGGCAGGGAGAGGCTGGCACTCGCGGGGAGGAGGACGTTGGGACCCCTGCCCCACTCCCCGCCGGCCCACCGCCTACCAAGGCTGCTCTCCTCTGTGCCGGCAGTTCCCCCTCCCTCATTCCCGGGGCAGCTCCCACGGGCAGAGCCGCATCATCCGCAGCACCTACCCGCAGCCGCACTACACCCGCATGATGCCCGAGTGCTACCGGCTCTGGGCGCAGCTGGAAGCAGAGGCGGGCACCCAGCTCTACAGGTGAGAGCGGACGTGCCCGGGGGCAGGAGCAGCCGGTCAAGCTGGGACCATTTCCCCCTCTCCGGGGTCCCATCCAGCCGTGGCCATGGACGGGTCCCCTGCACCCCCTGCATGTGCTAGGATGCTTTCCGGCCCGGGGGGCAGAGGGCCCGGCAGCCTGGCCTCCCTGGCCCCACAGGTCTCTGCCCACCCCAGGCTCTGGTTTTGCTCCGTTTTTTAAATGAAAACACACCAAACTGCCCCATTTCTGATATGCAAATGTCGCCTCCTCCAATCAGGGAGCTCGCTTGCCCCTTGGGCTTGGGGTCTGTGCCGTGGCATCCTGCCCCACAGCCTGGCACTGGCCTGCCCTGTGACTAGGGCGGCCCCTTGCCCGCTCACCTGCAGGAGAGCCCCTAGCCTGGGCCGAGGGCTGCGGCCATGCCCACCTCTGCCCCTTGCCTGCGCCACGCGGCCAGCCCCAGCCCCCCGCGACTCGGCCCAGGCTCCCCTGGGCACCGGCCGTGGCCCTGACGCACCAGGGCAGAAGGGGAAGAGCTCCAGCGCTCGGGCCCAGGCACGGCCCGAGAAGCCAGCTGCAAACGGGGGCTGCGGTGCCCCCAGCCCCCGACGGCCCACGCGGCCTCCAGAACGACCGGCCCAGGCTCCCCGAGCTCATTTGTAGCCGAAGCCGGAGCCGAGGATCAGCATCCAGGGCACTGACTCGGGCTCCCCCCCATCCTCCATGCCCTGAGCTCCTGCCCGCGGCGGGCCTGGGCCCCCTGGAAAGGGCTGGACCCCGGGCAGGATCGGGCCCACCAGCCCGCGCCGATCCCCGCTGGGAGCTGCGGCACGCTGCCTGGCAGAACAAGACAGATTGGGACGGTGCGTAATTTATTTGACTCTATAAAGGAAGAGCCATTAAGGAAATAAGCATGGAAATGATTCTCCGTCTACTGGGGTCATGGCTAATGGAGCTATCCATCTCGGCAGGCGGGCGCAAGGAGGCAGCCCTTGCGGTGGGGATGGGCCGCCCGGCTCCCTGCCTCCCTCCTTGCCCGGGGCGGGCGCGGAGCCCTGGGCTGGTCTGCCTGGTCCAGAGGGCAGAGCCGGACGCCTGGGTCCCTGGGAGCGCAGCTGCTGGCACAGGGCCCGGCCGGCCGGGATCAGAGCCATGCAGAGCTGCAAGGAAGAGCCGGCCTCTCCTGGCACAGCCACAGCCGCTGTCCTCGGCCCCGGGGGCATCACCCGCTCCGGGGACCGGGGCCAGGACACCTGGGTTCTTTCCCTGGCCCTGGGCAGGGCCCTGGCGGGAGGGTGGGGGTCGTGACACTGCTCTCTCCTCGGACGCAGCCTGGGACGGGAGCGGGCAGTACCCTGCCCCCGGGAACACCCTGCCCGGCTGGGAGATGGGCCCCGGGCGAGGCACCCGGGGCAGCGGTGCACGTGCAGCCCCCAGTTGCCCAGCCGTCCTGGTGCAGCAGCCCTGAGACCACGGTGCAGCCGGCCCTGAAACGCTGCGAGGCCGAGCCCCCCGCTTGCAAGGGCTTCACTCCCCTGTGACGAAACCCGGGCGAGAGGAAATGGGGGCAGGCTCCAGACCTCCTCCCCTGGGCCCGGGCAGGAGGCTGCTCTGCGTGATGCCCAGCTCTGCTCTCCCCCATGCAGGCGGACGGGGCTGCTGGTGCTGGGGGCGGAGGGCAGCCCAGCCTTCGGGGCCTGCCTGCAGAGCCTGGCCCAGCACCGCGTGCCCCGAGAGCTGCTGTCGGCGCAGGAGCTTCCCCAGCGCTTCCCCGGCGTGCGGGCGTACCGCGGGGAGACGGCCGTGTTCGAGCCCACCGCAGGCGTGCTCCGCGCGGACAAGGCGCTGCGGGCCGTGCAGGTGGGGCAGGGGGAGTTACCCCCGGGCAAGGCTGGCCTCGGCTCCCTGTGCCCCATCCTGGGACAAGGGGTGGCTGTGAGGGGCTGAACCCCGGTCTGTGCCCGGTCCAGGACCTGTTCCTCCAGGCCGGCGGGGCCCTGCAGGATGGCGAGAAGGTTGTTGCCATCGAGCCGGGGCCCGTGGTGACCGTGAGAACCAGCGCAGGGGTGCACCGGGCCGGGAGCCTGGTGATCACCGCCGGGCCATGGACCAACAAGCTTCTGGCCCCGCTGGGGCTGCAGCTGCCCCTCCAGGTGAGAGCGGTGCCCGGGCAGCCAGGGCTGCACTGGGGGAGTTGCCGGGCTGCTACTTGCACCAGCACCCGTCTGCAGCCTGGCCACACGCGTGGCTGCACGTGTGTTGCACGTGGCCCTGCTGTGCCTGGGGCGGAGGGTGTCTGTCTCACCCGCTGCAGCCGGGAGCGCGGGGAGCTTGCAGCTGGGACCCTCCTGCCCAGTAACCGCTGCGCCCTCCTGCCCCAGCCCCTGCGTGTCAGTGTGTGCTACTGGAAGGAGAAGGTGCCTGGGACCTACGGGAGCCCCGCGCGCTTCCCCTGCTTCCTGAGCCTCAGCACCAGCCAGGCGCCCCATGACATCTATGGGCTGCCGGCCGGCGAGTACCCGGGGATGGTGAAGGTGAGCACGGCTGGGAATGCGGGCCACGCGGGCACACAAGCACGTATGCACACACACATGTGGACACGTGCAGAGGCACACTACACATGCACAGGAGAGGGGACCCACGCATGTGCACAAGTGCAGCACACATATGCACATGCGTGCTCACAAACACACTGCTAGTGGCACACACTCAGTTGGGGCTGCCCGTGACGTGGGTGTCTCCCTGCTCGCCGCCAGGTCTGCTACCACCACGGCCGCCCCGTGGACCCCGACGAGCGGGACCGGGAGCCCGAGGGCTCGGCCCTGCCCGACATCCAGATCCTGCGCGGCTTCGTCGGCCAGTACCTGCCTGGCCTGGAGCCCGAGCCGGCAGTGGTGGAGAGCTGCATGTACACGGTAAGGGGCGCTGGTAGGGGCAGGCCGCGGGCAGCTCCCCCCCAGCTCAGGTGGGCACTGGCCCGTGCACAGACCTCACCCTCAGACCCAAGTCCAGGGTCAAGGGCAGCTGGAGCTGGGATAGGACCCAGGAGTCCGGGCTCCCAGCAACCCCCTTGTTTGACCCACTGGACCCCGCAGATCACCCCGGATGAGGACTTTGTGCTGGACCGGCACCCCCAGTTCAGCAACATCATGATAGGGGCTGGCTTCTCAGGTAAGCGGGGTGGGGGCCACAGCTGGGCACCCTGAGGGGCACAGACAGCTCCCTCCTGGGCCAGGCACCCCCTTCCCTGCTCCAGGACACCCCCAAATGTACATGTGCCCCCATGCCAGGCTCTGGGCCCACCACCACCCCCTCCCCCCAGCCACAGGGCAGAGCAGCTCCAGGCTCCCCTACGGGCAGGGGCAGGGGCAGGGGCAGTGCCTGGGACACTGTGGGCAGCGGGGAGGGCAGGACGCATGGGGTAGCCGATGGCACTGCGGGGGCTATTCCCACCTCTGGAGTCTCCGCTCTCCTCCTGCCTGTGCAGGCCATGGGTTCAAGCTGGCGCCGGTCGTCGGGAAGGTCCTGTGCGAGCTGAGCCTGGGGCAGGCGCCGTCCTGCAACGTGGAGCCGTTCCGGATCCAGCGCTTCCCCGGCCAGCGCCGGGCGGCCCTGTAGGGCTTCACGGACCGCCAGGAGCCACTGCCCAGCCCAGGGACCCGCAGAGGAGGCCCCAAGACACCTGGTGCCCCCACGGGAAGCTGGAGGAAGACGCTGCCCCGGAGCCCTGCCTGCCCACGTGAAACTGCCCCTGCCTGCCTGTCTCCGCCTGCGTCCGGGGCCGGCCGGAGCAGCCGCCCGGAGCACAGGACACATCCAGCGCGGCGGGCTGGGCTCCAGATGGGCCGTGGGCCCGGCTCGCTCCACCAGCGCCAGGCCCAGAGCAAAGGTGCCAAGAGCAACAAACCCCGTCCAGGCCCCGGGGCTGCTCCAGGCCCTGGCAGTGCAGCCCAGGCTGGGACCTGGAGCCTCAGCCCACGGGGCCGGGAGCTCCCTGAGGCGGGTGGGTGGGTGTGTGAGGGGTGGGGGGCACTGGAAAGGGCTCCGGCACAGGGTCATGCAATGCTCAGGCCTGGTCTAGGACCGGGACCTCGGGCAGCTCCCTGCTCGTCCAGCCCCGGGGCTCCCAGCCGACTCCGGCGCCCGTGTCCTAGGCAGGTGGGCAGCAAGACACCCAGGGGCTGTGGCCGGGACAGGTGCAGCGCTGAGCCCCCTGCTTCACCTGGGTAGATACCAAGGGCTTGGTGCTGAGCATGGAGCCGGGGGGATGCACCAGGTACCCCAGGGCTGGCGTTGGCTCCAGGCTCTGCAGGGCTCCCGAGCCCTGTCCCCTGCCGGCACCCGGAGCTGGCGCCTCCCCGGCACTGCCGTCTGTGCCGTGGCGGCGCGCGTCCACGCCAGACCCTCAATACGGTACGTGGCCAGACTCATGAGGACGGAGCCGTCCTGGCAGGGAGAGACGCTGCGTCGAAGCAAGTGAAATGTTTTAATGTTAAATGTGCCGTTTCATTATCGTTAGATCGCCCGCGCCTAATGAGAGCGCATTAGTGCGGCGGCGGCGCGGCGGCGCCCGGGGCCGCGGCTGCCCAATTTGTTTGAGCTCGCAGCCAGCTCTTCCCTGGGCAGCTGCGGGGCACGCCGCTGGATCGGGGCCCTGCCCACCGATGCCCGCATGGCCAGTGCAGCCGGGGGACCCCCAGGCCCCCGTGAGCCAGCCAACCCTTTGGCCGGGGTGCAAGTGCCAGCCTCGGGCACCCTGCTCCTACCCAGGGAGTCGTGCCCGGCGCGGGGGGCTGGCTGGTCCTGAGCCCCCGGCCGCGGTGGCTGCTCTCTCGGGGAGGCTGCTAACGGATTGGGATGCTGGGGTGTATGAGACTAACGAGCCCGCGGCTCCCCCAGCACAGCACCCTGTAGGGCGCAGCGGGCAGTGAGAGGTGGATAAGAGCTGCATGCCCGAGGGTGCCCGTCTGCAGCTAGCAATCTGCGCGTGCGTTAGGATGCAGAGACTATTTCAGCCCCCCACGGCCATGGAGCCCTCCCAGGCTGGGGCACGGCTGGGGGAGCCTCGCGTCGGCCCTGCGCCCCCTCCCAGGCTGGGCTGGGGGCCCGGAGAGCCCAGCCCCCCCCGGGTGCTGCTTGGCTGCGGAGGAGAGTGACTGCTCAGCACATTTCCCCGCCAAGGCACCAGCCCATAAATCAAGCACGAGGAGCGGGCTAGAAATGTGCCTTGCCTTGCACTTTCCCGCCTGCCTGCTCTGGGGACAGCTCCACAAATGCTGCTGTGAGCAGGGGCCGGGGCCGGCTGCAACACGGTGGGCACAGGAAGGGCTGGCATGGCTCAGGGCTCCCCATCGCCTATGGCCAGGGCTCGCCCGCCAAAGCCGAGCCTGGTGGGCAAGGACAGGGGGTCCCCATGGCCTGCAGACTCTGAGCTGGGGTCTGCAGGTGCTGCCCAGGGTCTGTTCGGAGCCACCCTGGGCCCGGGACGGGCGGCAGAGCCACCCCCTGCACCCCACCGTGGAACGGGCAGGAGTGCGGGACCCCCACCTCCGCCAGCTGTCTCCCATGGCTCGCCAGTGCCGCCCAGACAGGAGTGCAGCCTTTGGAGGTGCCCAATGGCTGCAGGAGGGCACCCTTTGTGCCCCAGCCACGTCTGGGACGGCCACGAACCAGGCCCAAGCCCCTGCAGGGGTGCACCACCATGCACGTGGCAGGCACAGGCAGCCCCGCGCTCCCCGCCCGCTGCGCTGCTTCGCAGACGGTTATTTATGCGGCGCCGCTTCTCTCCAGATGACTGCGAGGAGCAGAAAGCAGGTGGGCCGGCCCGCGGCGCCGGCACGCGCCATCTGCTCCCAACGAGACGAGATTTGTGGCCACGATCTCCCACGTGCTTGCTTCCAGGAGGGCCCTCGGCACCACACTGGGATCGGCGCCCGGCCCTGCGCCATGCCATGCCAGCTCCAGCTCCCCCAGCCGGCGCGGTGCCACGAGCGAGACCTGGCATCACCAGCCGTAAATGACATTTATTTTAATATTTAACAGAACCGGACAGGGAAAGACGCACAGCTGAACTAGTGCAAAACAGACAGACAGCGCCGGGCCCGGGCGACTCCACCCCGCGGCGGCCGGGCCAGGCGGGCATAAATTAGCAGAGGGGGACGTACAGGTCGGGCTGGCCCGGGGTCCCGTGGCAGTAGTTGAGTCCTTGGGGGGGGGCAGGGATGTTTCCTTGGCATGAATTCGGGCAGCTCGTTCAGAGGTGGGCGGGGGGCGGCCGCGGAGACGTTGCTGCCAGCAAAGGAGTGCCAGAAGTGAGGAGGTGCCACGGCGCGGGCTCTCCGCCGCCCCGTAGGCATGTGCGTGTGTGCGTGCATGGGTACATGTGTGTGCATGTGTGGGCTGGGGCAGGGTGACATTCCCATGTGCTGGCACAAGCGGCTGGGGAAGAAAGTAAAGCAACCCCCCCATCTCTCTCCCTGAAAGCCGGGCTCCAGGCACTGGGCCCACGTGCAAAGGGCGGCAGCAGCGTGAGCGTGAGCGTGCACCTGTGTGTGCGACACGGCCCCAGAGGCACAGCGCTGCTGCCCCCTGCCCGTGGACACAAAGCGCCGGCGCCCGGCGAGCCAGGGAGCTGGGCGCCGTCTTTGGCTCAACGAGGAGGGAGAAGGCGAGAGCAACCGGGGGTGACGGTGTCAGATGGAAAGGCAGCAGGCACGGAGGGGAAAAGCCCCCAGAGCCCAGCCCAGCCCCTGCCCCGAGACCCACGCGGCCCCGCTGCAGCAGCCAGGGGGTGGCCACGGGGGGGATGTGGCAGGACCCCAAGGAGCAGTCCCCCCGAGCGCCCCTGAGCCGGAGTCCAGTCCCAGGCGGGGCTGATTCCCCCATTATTGCAGCCCGCCTGGTGCGGGGCAGCGGGGCCGGAGGGGCAGGGGCAGGACGGGAGCTCTCAAGAGGGACGTTTTCCACCCTGCAGAGATCCCGGCTGCGGCCCGGGGGGCGAATGCAGCATTTCCCATGCGAGGCGCTTGCTGAGGGGCTGCGGCCAGGCGCCCCTGGGCTGTGCTGCCCAGGAGGAGCGAGGGGCCGGCCCGACGCTGCCCGCGGCTCCGTGTTCCCCCCGTTCCACGCAGCGGCCGGCTGAGGCTGCGGACGTGCCGCAGCCGTGCCGGAGCCCTGCCCTCCCGGGAGGGCTATGCTGAGGAGTCGGCGGGCGGGCCCTCGGCGTCGCTGTCGCTCAGGTAGCTCCGGGAGCAGGCCCGGGGCCTGGACGTGCTCTCGAAGGCGTCTCGCTCCTCGTCCGACTTGTCGTAGGCAAAGGGTCTCCGGGACCCGGGGGGGCTGCAGAGAGAAACACACGGTTAGCAGTGCCGGGAGCGTCGCAGGGGCTGGCGCGGCGGGCCTGGTCCCGATCCGCACGCTCCCTGCCGCCCAGGACGCCACACTGGAAAGGCCTCTCTCAGGCCGGCACTGGGTCAGCACCTGCTACCTCGCCCTGGCCCTCAACACCAGTCGTGGGTCGGCTCCTGGCACCGGTGATCTGCACATGGAGAAGCTGCCCAAGGCATGAGGTGCCGTGGCCGGGCTGTGCCACGCACCGGAACGGATGCATTTGGGACGCCATCTCCACAGACACCCATGTGCCAGGGTCGCTGCCCGCAAGTGCCCACGTTGGGGCGGCCGGGGGCTCCGCGCACACAAAAACCCTTTGCAAACTCAAATACAGCCACAGATTCATGCCCGCTGAGCCAACACCCCGTCGAGCTGCAGGGAACAGGGCTTCTGCCCTCTGACTTCCATCACGCAGGCGCAGGCCCACACCTGCCCCTCCTTCAGTGCTAGCATCAGGCAAGAGGTCCCACAGCCCCAGAGCAGCTTCCCCGCGCCAGTCCGGCTCCACGTGACCGATGCCCGCCTGCCCCCAGTGCCGATGGAAACCCCAGCCCCAGGCAAGACCAGCTCCGCTCCGGCAGTGCACGGCCTGCCCCGCGTCCAGGGGAGCCAGGCTGCAGCTGCGGCTGGAGCAGGAGCAGGAGCAGCGCAGCCAGCAGCCATCCTGCAGCACACCGAAGGCTTTCCCAGGCAGCGATCAAAGCTGCACCGCCAACACGCCTGCCTGGGGCAGGGCCCGGAGGCGACCACCCACGCCCCGGCCTCGGTGCCTCTCCTCGCAGCGCCGAGCTGCTGCAAGCCACCGGGCAGAGTCCCAGCGCTTTCCTTGCGACGGACTCTGCCGCCCTGTGTTACTCTCTCACACACACACACACACACACACACACTGCAATGGGTGCGTGTTAGTAACCCCGATGTACATGCAAGGGGCCGGCCCCGCCGCCAGCCTCTGCCGCATGCTAGGGGTGCCCAAAATCTCCCAGGGAGCACGCAAGGCACTAGGGCCAAGGGCATAATCCTGCTGGCAGGGCACACAGCCAGGTGCGGGGCATCTTCTGCCACTCCCAGGCAGCTTGCACCTCGCCGCAGGCTCTCCCATGCAGGGCGGCATGAGCCTGCCTGGGAGCAGCTCATTCCTGCCTCCACCGGGAGCAGGCCACTAGCTTCACCAGAAATAAATCCAGCTGCGTCCTTAGAGGCTCCTGAAAGGCCAGGAGGGGATTAGTGTGTCTCAGTGTCCCGTGCCCCATGGCCGCTAATCCCCGCCAGGCAGACGGGAAACAGCTGGCAGCCCTTTGTGCATCATCGCCTTGAGTTCCTGCGTCTCAGCCCCTTGTCTGCACCCCGGGGCTCAGAGGGACAAGAGCAGCCGCGGCCGAGGACTCCAGGGGACATGCAGGAAGGCCTGCTCTGGGCCTGGAGAGCTCTGCAAGTGCCGCTAAGGCATGGCACAGCTCATTAGCCGCGGGCACAGGCTTCCCTCTCCCTGGAGCCGGGGGGTGGATCAATGTCCCCGTGCCCGGTGCGAGTGCGGAGCTGCCCGCTCAGCGGCTCCTGCCCCCAGATGGCCTGGAGCAGACCAGAAGGGCATGCAGTGGAGGGGCATGGGTGGATTAGGGGTGGCACGGAGAGGAAGGGGTGTTAGTGGCACGCGCACATGCTGCGCGGCACAGCACGGCACGGCACTCTGCAGGGCACCTGCTCAGTCGCTCTCGGGCCGGTACAGGTACTTCATCATGAGGCTGTCCACCTGCTTGCGCCGCTGCTTCTCCTCCTTCTTCCGCTGCTTGCTCGACTTCTCGGTGCCCTCCCCGCCCGAGTCGGGGTCCTTCTTCTTGGGGCCCTTCTTGACGCTGGAGCTGCTGCGGTAGGACACGGTGGAGCCGGAAGAGGTGTCGGAGGACGACCCTGAGCCCGACGACGGCTGCTTTTTCTTGCCCTTCTTCTTGGCCTTCTTGCCGTGCTTCTTGGAGCTCTTCTTCTTGCGCTCCGAGGAAGAGGAGGTGTCTTCAGAGCTGCTGCTGCTGGTGCTGCTCCGCCGGCTCCGGCTGCTGCGGGGCCTGGAGAAGTCCAGGGCAGAGGCCGAGCGGCGCAGGCTGCCGGTGGCACGCTCCGTGCCTTCGGCCTGCGCCGCGCTCCGGCTGCTCCGCACGCTCTTGGCGTCGTCCTCGTCCGAGTCGGGGTCCAGGCTGGAGCGCTTGAACTTGATGGGCTTGTAGCTGAGCACCTCGTTGATGGCAGCCTCCAGGTCGGGGTCCAGGTAGGGGCGGTGGCCGACGGGCCGGATGTCTGCATCGCCCAGCGGCAGCTCGTCGGAGGCGGCGGTGCGGGGCCGCGGGGGCACGGAGAAGCTGC
>NW_005842591.1:441514-442266 GCF_000455745.1 Alligator sinensis
ATGCTGCGCCGTAAGCTGCCGGGGCTGGAAAGCGCGAAGCTCAGGGAAGACCGAGCGTCGTCCTCATCGGCCTCCGGCCCACGCCGGAAAGAGGGCGTCCGGCTGACCGGGGCAGACAGGGCCGAGGCTTTGTCGAAGTCGGGCGTGGTGACGGACCACCGCTTCTCCAGCCCCTTGCGGGCTCGCGCGCACCCCCTTGCGGGCTCGGCTGCTGGCCTCCGAGAAGGCCTGGGAGATGACGGAGCCGCGGTCATCGGGCTCTTCGTCGCCCTGGGGCTTCTTCCAGGAGGCGTCCGAGGCGCCGGCCACCGAGTGCCGCTTGGCCCTGCGGAAGGCCCGGTCGGGGGAGGCCGGGCGCTCGCTCAGGGTGGAGAACAGCGTCTCCTCGTCCCCCTGGCCGCCGATCGAGTCCTTCAGGTTGCCCCGCTTCCGGTAACTCAGGGAGCTCATGACCGAGCCCGGCCTGTCCCCGGCCTCGCCGGGCTCCTTGTCCTCCTTGCCTTCCTTGGGGGCCAACCTGAGGGGGAGCGACCGACAGACAAGCGGCACACGGACACGGGGGGAGAGACAGAGAGAGCGTGAGCCGGGGGCACGAGGGTGGCAGGGGGTGCGGAGGGGAGGGCACCGTGCCCACCCGCCCGCCCGCTAGCGCGGGACCCAAATCATTTGCATCAGAGGGAAACAGCTTTGTGCAAACGCTGCGCAAACTGCGGGCGTCGTTCCGGCCCGTCGGCTCGGCTCCCCGCGGCAGC
>NW_005842591.1:442292-444331 GCF_000455745.1 Alligator sinensis
TCGCCCGGCGGCGGCAGCGGGGGGCGGGGGTGGGCGGGGGCCCCTGGGACTCTTGAAGCCAGAGCAGGAAATTGGCTTTGTATGAAACCAATCTGCGCTCATCAGGCAGGCGTTCCCTGCGAGGATGCGCGCCGCGCCACCCCGCTCCCGGGTCACACCGCCCGTGCCGGGCTGGGAAAGCCACCGCCGCCCGTGCCACCCTGCTGATGGACCCGGGGGGCCCTGCTGCAGCCGGCTTGGGCGTCTGCCATGTCGTTAAGTGCACACTGGCTCGTCAGCACCAGGCACTGGCTGCAGGCATCCTACACTTGGCACACGCGAGTCCCCATGGCCACTCGTGGGCCTGCCGGGAGCACGGGAATGGGACGGACACCTCCGGGCTCCAAACAGGGGCCATTCGTGGGCTGCCACTTGCCCCGTGCCCCCGGTGCACACGCAGCAGCAGGGAGGTGGTTGTGCCATGGTGTGCTGTGCCTCGGACCATGGAGGGATGCCCCCTGCAATGAAGACCCCGGCCCGGCACAGCGCAGACTCGGAGGCTGAGCCCCCGCAGATGCCCGTGAGCGGTAACTCCCCCGTGCCCGCTGCCCCCACACCCGGGGCTGCCGCCATACCAGGGCAGGAGTCATCCCCCGCCCCCCGCAGCCCCATGCCCACCTGGAGCTCTTCAAGCTGCTGTCGTCTGAGACCGCCTTAGACGAGCCCTTGTTCTTGGAGAGCCAGGACTTGACCCCGTCCACGCGGTCCTCGAGCTCTGAATCCACGTCCGAGTCACCCTCACTGCAAGGAGGAGGAAGACGAGGGGCAGGGAGAGAGGAAGGATGCTCAGTGCCCGGTAGCAGCGAGCCCAGCCCTGCCAGCCTCTGCCGAGGGCGGCCGGCTGGGCTGCAGCCCTCTGCCCCCACCATGCCCAGAGGGCAACAACCAGGGGCAGCTGGTGGAAGGGGTCCTAATCCTTCGCTCCCGGCAGGGGAGGCAGCTGCGCGCGGGCAGGGCCTGGTGGGGTTGGCACGGGGCAAATGTGTGCAGAGATTCGGTGGCTACGAACAGCAGCACCTGGGCTGCCAGGAGCGCAGGCCGGCATCCTGCACCCTCGGTAGCTCGGTCCAGCTGGAGTCACGTAGGACGTGGCCCGGCTCCGGAGCTCAGCACCACCCCCTCCTCCGTGCGCCCAGCACAGCCGTGGCTGCCGAGGCGCCGGCTTCCCTCCCCGCAGCGTAAGCTTGCTGTCGCTGCCATGCAGCATCGTGGCCCCGAATAAATCACCATGGGGGAGGGGAGGGAGAAGGAGCCAGAGCCCAGCAACAGCGACGCTGCCGCGAGCGGGGAGGGCTCTCCACGGGCTCGTTCCACGGGCCTCCATCCTCCGGCCCACGTTAATGGGCATTTAGCCGCCGGAGCGGGCACGGCTCCAGCGAGCGGGCGCACGAGCGCACCAGGCAGATTTACGGCACCGGGCGAGCCCCTCCGCGGCGATAGCGCCGCCTGATTGATATGCACGCATAAAAGCCGCCCTATCTGGCTTCCGCCCGGTAATTTACAGCCGCCGTTCATAACCGTATTGATTGCCTCGAGCAAGAAGGTGCCGTACGCGCTGCAAAATCCATTCCCCTGCATTAAAGGCACTTGTGTATAAATCTCTGCTAATACATAACTGTTTACTGCTTTCATTAGGGCGATGGCAATAACAACTGTATCTATAAGGAAATTGAAGCGTTATTCTTCTCCCTCGGCGCCCGGCTCCATCACCGGCCCGGCTCCCCGCAGCCCTCGCAGGCCGCCGGGGCAGGGGGAGTCTCCGGGGAGCTCCGGGAGGCGGCTGCGACGGCACGCGTGCCTGGGAACGGCCGTATAACACGCTCTTAAACGAGCGCTTTATCCGCCCAGCCCGAGGCTGCCGGGGGAGCGCGGTGAGCCCCTGCACGCGAATCCTCCTGGTTACACTCGCAGCAAGGAGCGGCGCTGGCTCACGCAGCCGCCTCCGCACTGCCTGGCGCGGCGGCGAGTGCCCCTGCAAGACACGAGCCCCATAAAACAAC
>NW_005842591.1:444525-454826 GCF_000455745.1 Alligator sinensis
GGGCCCCGGGCCCAGCCACCCCCCTCGGCACTGCTTGGCGCGGCGGCGATTGCCCTTGCAAGCCACGAGCCCCATAAACAAACTCTGGGGGCCTCCGAGATTTTAAATCGTCGGAATTAAACCTGCCGTCAAACACAATTTATGTCCGGGCGCGCGTGCCATTAGTTAACCGGGTTCCAAATCGCCAGGGAACAAACAAACGGAGCCGGAGCTGCGGGGGATATTAATTGTGTGTGACAACAAGGCTCCAGTGGCCCTCTATCACTGTTACACGCTATTACATTTATCATTAGCTGTTATAGATCCTCTCGCAACCAACAGGGCCCTCACGCTCAGGAGACGCCGTGCCGGCACAACCGCTTCGCCGGCGGCCCCAGACGTGGGCGCTGGGAAAGCTCCCGGCTCGCTCCGTCTTCGGGGCCGGGAAAGCGCAGGGTGCTGGCGTCGCCCTGCGCTGGGGTGATGCAGCCCAGACGCTGCCCCTTGCATGCTAGCTTCCCCTGCCGAGGGCACCCCAGCCCTCGCCACCTCCGCAAGCCAACTCCTGGCGAGGTGGAGGGCACTCCAGACACCCCCGCGTGCAGCCCCCCTTCCCCGGGGCCGTGCCCGCCTGTGCTGCAGCGGGCGAGCAAACCACGCGGGGCGGCGGTGATGGGGCCGTGCCCGGGCGCGGGGCAGATTAGAGGTTTAGGGGCAGGACACACATGCGTGGGGCAGGCAGGGCTGCAGGCAGGCGCCCTGCGGGCATGCTGCGGGTTAGGCACGTGGGTTAGGTCCCGAGCCAAGGAGACAGGCCGTGCTCACGGTTTGCTCCTGCGTTTCTGGTATTTTGTCACCATGTCTTGCAGGCTGCGGGGGGGTGGCGGGGGGGAGGGCAAGGAAATAAAAAGGAAATAAATGAACAGGAAAGACATAAAGAAACCAGAAAATGAACTGCAGCAGGAAGGAGCTGGAGGCAGGGAAGGGGATGGGGCCTGGCTTTCTAGCAGCCCCTCAGTGGGGAGGGACGCTTGCACCGCACGCTGCATCTGGGCCAGGTGCTCCCAGCTCCCTGGCCGTGTCACCCCACTGACGTGCCGTGACACCCGAGCCGCGGGCCATCGCTCTCCTGCCAGTTTGGGGCGGGGGGCCGGTTTGGAGGGGCCCGCGCTCACCTGTTGATGAGGTCCTCGTTGTCGTCGCTCTCCATCTCGTCCTCGATGGCGGCCTGCAGGTCCCCAATGCGCTTGAACGCCAGCTTCAGGTCCGACTGCAGGCTCTGGTTGGCGGCTTCCAGGCTTTCCAGGTCCATTTCCTAGGGGGAGGCAACAGGGGTGAGAGCGGGTCGCACACGGGCAGCCCTGAGACACCGGGAAGGGGGCACCAGCACCCCCAAACCCCCCTCGCCTGCCCTGTGGGGTGCACGGGGTCCAGAGCCAGCGAGGGCTGCAGGGCAGCAGTGACCCAGCGCTGGGCTGGGGGCTTCTGGGCCGATGCCACGACCCCAGACACGACCTGGGCACAAGCCCCCGATGCCCCATAGGCCCGTGCCCGCCCAGGCTGCTCACCAGCTCGTGCTTCTTGCGGCTGGCTTCCGTCTCCTTCTTGGCCAGCTCGCCCATCTCCTCCTTGACGTCCCGCAGCTGGCGCTGCAGCCGCTTGTTCTGCTCCTTCTCCCGGCTCTCGGCGGCGGTGCGCTGGTCCCGCTCCTCCGTCAGCTTCTCCATGTTCTCCTTCAGGCGCGTGGCCAAGCTCTGCGGGGCGCGGCCCGCGGTCAGGCAGGGCACCGTGCCGCCCCAGCACCACGGCTCGCAGGGGCCCCTCGCACCAGTGTTGGGGGCCAGACAAGCCCGGCGGGAAAACCCAGGATTCCCGGCTTCCCCCGAGACGCGGCTGGGAGCATCGCCTGCTGCGGGGAGCCCCGGGAGGCTGCAGGGTCCCCGTGCACCGGGTGAATCCCCGGGCCACCCCTGCCTCCCCCCACTGAGCTGCGGCAGGCGACGCCGACGCCAGCCCCGGCATCCGCATTCACGCGCCGAGGATAATCACGGTGGAGAGCGGCAATTACCCAGCTCCAGCTCGGGAGCCGGCAACACCCCATCGCTTCCCGCCGCGCGCTAATGGAACAAACGAACCCCACGCCATGAATTTACATGAGGGGGCCTGGCTGGGGGGGCCGCAGCGCGCCGCGAAACATCCCCGCGGGCGTGGGAGGGGGTGGCGGCGGCGCGGGGGCTGGGGTGAATTGGAAAAATAGATTTAACTTTGTGTGAAGTAATTACAGCATGTAATGTGGGGAAAAATAGATCCCGTCCTTCCCCGCCGCCCAGTCAGCCGCTGCATATTTATGGCCCCGGCAGAGGGAAATAATGGCAAGGAAATATGAAGAGGAGTGCTAAGCTCCTCGGCTCCCCCGGCAGCGGGAAGTGCGGCGGCAGAATATAAAGCAGCCGCGTTTAGCGGGTGCGGGAGAGTCTATAATTTCACTAAGTCGATGCAGGGAAATAGCAGCACTTTGCCGGGCGCCGGCTGGATGGCAGATTACTGTGATCAGCGCGCCAACCGCCGTCCTGCAGAGCCGGCAGCGCGGGCACGGGCTGTACGCAGCCGGCACGGCGAGGCTGCCCGGGGACGGGCTCAGGGACAAGGGCACGGGGCTTTGGAGAAGACGTGGGGACCCCGAGAGCTCGGTGGAGGCCTGGCTGGCGCCAGCACCCGTGCCCTGCACTGCCGGGCAGCTCGGCTCCAGACCCCGGGGGCCCCGCGGGCTGCCCGGGCATCAGGCCAGCGGCTGTGAGCTGAAGCCAAGCGGCAGGAGCGGATCCCCCCGGGCTCTGCCACGCATCTGCTAGGGCAAGGTGACCGGAGCCGGCTGGCAGCAACGCGCCACTCCCCACCCTCTTCCCGCTCCTACCTCGAGGCGCTTGACCTGCGTCCTCTCGAACTCAAGCCGCGTCTCCAGCTCACGGATCCTGGCCTCCTGCCGGCTGACCAGGGACTTGTCCACCATGGACTGCTCCAGGAACTCCAGCTGGCTCTGCAGGCCTTGCAGCTGCGTGGGGGGGTGCAGGGGCACGTGCATCAGCACGGAGGTGTGCGACCCCCAGGCACCGCCTGCCACAGAGGCAGGGTCCCGCACACGTGCCCCGGGCACTCGTGTGGCCCACATGCCACGCTGGTGCTGGCCTGACGCTGTGCCTCAAAGCACCTACCTTCTCCTGCAGCTCCTGCTTCTCTTTGCCAGCCTCCTCCAGCTGGGCCTGGAGGTCGTTCATCTGGGCCAGGTCCCGGGAGGCCTGCGGGCGCGAAGCCGTTTCATAACCCAGACCCCTGCCCCCAGGGCACGTATGGGGCTCCCCCCACCCCAGGACAGCGTGGCAGCCCCCGGGACCTCAGCGCTGGGCCGACTCGTGGCAGCGGGCTGCCGGCATCAGCCGTGCCAGCTCCGGGCCTAAGCGGCTCGGTCACCTGGGCCACGGCCGCCTTGTGCTTCTTCATCAGCTCGTTCATGTCCTCCTGGTCCTCCTCCAAGCGGCTCTGCACCTCGTTCTTCTCCCGCTGCAGCCGGCTCAGCTGCTCCTCCAGCTGCCGGGAGAGGGGGCAGTGAGGCTGGGTCCAGTCCCGCTCCCTCACCCCCCGTCTCAGGGCTGCACCCCACGCCTCCCACCCGTGCAGGCTGCCGAGGGGCTCAGCTGGGGGAAGCCCAACCCATCCCGCCAGTGGGGCCGACGGCTGAGCAGGGCTTGAACCGAACCCAGCGGCACACCGGAGACAGGGCCTTCCCCTGCACCACCCCATGTAGCACGACTGATGGAGCAGCTCATGGACAGCTTGGCCCAGCCAGGTGCCTCCGGGTGCGAGCCCAGCCCCTGCCCATCTGCTACCAACACGGCCTCCCACCCCCGCTGACGTGATGCACCCCGGCCCGAGGGCACCCGAACCGCCCACAAGGACGCATGCGCCGTGCCCCAGCCATGGGCACTGCAGGATGCACGGACAGACTGTCCCCACCTGCCCGCACCCAGCACGCACCGCGCCTTTGGCCTTGGCCAGGTCATCGATCTGCAGGTGCAGGTCCTCGATCTCCACCTCCATGGACTTCCGGGCCTTGACGGCCGCCGCGCAGGTGAACTCCGACTCCTCCAGCTGCAGAGAGCGCCGGGGGGGAAGAGAGGGGATCAGCATCAGGCCGGAGCAAGGAGATGGGGCAGCACCGCACGGGGATCTGCACACCCAGCCCGGCCCACTGGGCAGAGGGGCGCAGCTTGCAGGCTCCTGGCTGGGACCCGGGAGCCGGCCCCAGGGCTGCAGTCTCGAGGGGGCTGTGCTGGGCACGGGGTAGGGGCCGCGCGGGAAGGCAAGGCAGCTCTGTGAGAAGGGCCAGCTCTGCACGCCGAGCCCCCGAGGGAGGTCCCTGGAAGTCCTGAGCCCGGCAGAGCAAGAGCGGCGCAGCGCTGGCCGGGGCAGGGAGGCACCTGGTTCTTGAGCTGGGCGATTTCCCGCTTGCTGGGCGCGTTGTTCTTGAGGTGGTCCAGCATGATCTGGGCATCAGCCAGCAGCGCCTTGGTCCTCTTGAGGTCCTTGCGCAGCCGCTTCTCCGTCTCGAAATCCCGCTGGTTCACCTGGGCACGGGCAGAGGGGTCAGGCACGCACGGGGGTCAGGCGAGGCGCCCAGACCTGGAGGGCAATGGCCCGGCACCCTCCACAACTAGTGGGTAACACCAAAGCACGCATCCAGCACCCCTGGGATGGATATCGCTGCCCCCCCAGGGCAGGACCCCTGCCCCAAAGACCCCGCCGGCCACAGCGCAGGACAGGACCGTGCTCCCTGCACTGCACCCTTCGCCCTTCCAGGGTCAGCCTAGGACAGGCCGGACTGTGCCGGGCCCGCAGGTGCTGCGCCTTTGGGAGGGAACCGGGGACGGCCCCCCGTCCCAGCCCACGACTGCCCGGTGCGGGGACCCCCCACTCCCCAGCGTGGCGGCACCTGGTCGCTGACGGCCGACAGCTTGCTTTCCAGCTCCCGCTTGTCCCGCAGCACCTTCTGCTTCTCCTCGTACTCCTCCTCCAGCTGCACCTCCATCTGCTTCAGCTGCGGGGAGGGCAGGCCACAGCGGGGGGCTCAGTGCTGGGGGGTGCTGGGCCCCCACAAGGGCCCAGGATGGGACCGGGTCCCCCCCAAGTAGCCACCAGACCCCAAAACAAGCCCACGTGGCTGCGAGAGCCGGAGCTGGGATTTGGGGCCGAGGGGCATCGGCGGGGGCCTCACGAAAGGCCTGCTCCAGGGCTCCCCCCCATTCCAGACCTGCCAGGATCCCATGGGCACCATCGACGCCCTATGGGGTAATTACGGGGCTTGGTGGGGGGACAAGTGGAGCAGCTGGCCCAACTTGCCAAGCCGGTGAGGGCTGTGTCCTGGCTCACGTGACACCAGGGCTCCCGGCTCCTTGGTTGGCAGCTTGCACGGATGCCCACGGCAGGGGAGGGCGGCAGGGGATGGAGCAGGAAGGGGAAGGTGTGGGCACCCCCAAAGCACGGGCACGGGCAGCTCCGTGGGTGCCGGGGCCAGGCTGGCAGTGTGGGGCAAACCCAGGGGCCGGGCACAAGCTGGAGGGACCCAGCCCCAGGCAGCAGAGCTGTGCTGGGATGCAGGGAGGTGGCAGGGCCCCTCCTGGGTCCACGGTGCCCTCGGGAGGCGAGGGAAAGGTCTGGGCCGGGCCCTACCTTCTTGTGGCAGGACTGGCGGATCTCCTCCACCTCGTCGTCGCGGCTCTCTACCTCCTTGGCGTGCGTCTGGCGCAGGCGCTCCATCTCCATCTCCAGCCGCAGCTTGGCCTGTGCGCGGGCACGACGTGGTCACAGCCGCCTCCCGCGGCTGGGCCCCCTCGACCGCAGACACCCATGCCTGGCGGCTGCCCGGTCCCGGGGGGTTCTCGCACCCGGCCCTCCCCCGCCCAGGGAATCCAGCCCAGCCCCGGGGGCCCGCGCCCGCCTAAAAGCAGGTTCAAGCCACAGGTGTCATGAATGCAAGGGTCCCAGCTCAGCCTGGGGAACACGGGCTCCTCCGGGTCCCCACTGGCCGGATGTGCCCGGCGCCCGGGTTAGGAGCTGCTGGGCAGTTTCCTGCAGCACGGCGAGCCCCCGGGGCGGGAGGCAGCAGAGAGCCAGGCCCCCGAGTTGCACGCCACAGCAAACCTGACCCCGGCGGGAGGTGGCGAGAGCTGCCTCTGCTCCGCGGGCGGGCGGCATGGCCCAGCCCAGCTAATGACAGTCTGCATGAAACCACCTCGCCCCGAAACCAGCCTGGCAACACGATGGGGATGAGGCTGCCGGCTCGGGGTGGCCCCGATCCCTTGTCGGGGAAGGGCTGCGCTCCCAGGCCAGACCCCTGCGAGACGGACCCTCCCCAGCCCGTCGTGTCCCCGGTACCTGCTCCAGCATCTGGATGGTGCCCGCCTGCTCGTCCAGCTCCTCTTCCTGGTCCTTGACCTTGGCCTCCAGGTCCCGCAGCTGCTTCCTCACCTTGGCCAGGGAGGCCTCATCCTTGGACTCCTGGGAGGAGATGTCCTGCAACTCGGCCTCCAGGGCCTCTGCCTTTTGGGTGAGGCTGGCGATGTCGGCGTCCTTATCCTGCCAAGAGAGCGGAGCGGGAGCCCGCTGAGGCGGCTGCCCCCGTGGGCTGTGCACCGGGGGCCGGGCGCTGCGAGTGCGCTCACCTCCAGCTGCTGCCGGAGGCCGAAGACCTCAGCGATGAGCGCGTCCTTCTCCCGGCTCAGCTTCTCCCGCTGCAGCTTCTCCCGCTGGGCCTCCTCGTGCGCCTGCGCGAGCTCACTGTCGAACCTGCGGGCGGGGGGCACGGGGCCCTGGCTGTCAGCCGCCATCCCCGAGCCAGCACCCGGGAACGGCCCTCCTCCCTTCCTTGTCGCCCACGCGCCGTGGCAGGCGGGCCGAGACGCTGGGTGCGGCTCCCGCCCCGAGGGCCGGGGCTGGCAGGGCACCGCACGCCTCTGCAGCGAGCTCGGAGCCGCTCCAGAGCGTGAGGGCGTCCTGCCGTGTTTCCTAGCCCCGTCCCGCGAGCTTGGGAATCATTGTGCAAAGGGACCTGCCCGCAGGGAGCTGCCGGCTGAGCAGGAGGGCGCTCCCGGCACCATCCCCTGCCCCGCATGGGCTCTGCCCTCCTGTGAAGCCAGGGGTAGACGTTGTCCCACCCCTGCTGCCCTCACGCCCACGTGCACCCACCTGCGCTGCTTCTTCTCCAGCTCGTGGTTGCGCCCCTGCTGCCCTTCCAGGTGCAGCTTGGTGTCCTGCAGCTCGGCCGTCAGGCGCTGGCATTTTTTCTTCAGCTGCTGCAAGGCGCGCTGGCTCTCGTCGCTGTCGGCCTGCAGGTCGGCCAGCTGCGGGCCGGGGCGAGACGTGGCAGGGTTAGGGCCACGGGAGGCTGGAGCCTGCGCCGGGGCTATGGGCAGGACCCTGGGCTCGGGAGGACTCACCCGCCGGTCCAGCTGCCGCTTGCCCTGCTGCTCCACCTCCAGCTTGTCCTCGAACTCCTGCTGCATCCGCTTCTTGGTGAAGTCGATCTCCCGCACCGCTCGCTCGTACTTCAGGCGCCACTCGCCGCCTGTGCGGGGCACAGAGCCGTGTCAGGGACCCCAAGCAGGCACGGGCAGGGGGCGGGTAGGGCACAGCCCCCATGGGGGTCTCAAGCTACGGCTGCCACGTGCTCACTGTGGGGCAGGGCCCACGGCTGCCTGTGCGGCCCCCCAACCATGCCACACAGCCACAGCAGGAGGGCAGGGAACGGAGACGCTGAGCCAGCTTGCCGCCTGCCCAGGGCACGAAGGCCCTTGCTGAGCCGGGCGGGGGAAGACAGGGCAGGGGGCAAGACCCTCACCCGAGTCGTCGTCGTCCAGCTCGCCGTTGAGCTCGGCCGCGCGAATGAGCCGCGCCTCCATCACCTCCATCTCCATGGCCTCCATCTGCTTCTTCAGCGCGTCGTACTTGGCCTGAGCGGGCGAGAGGCCCAGCTCAGCGCGGAGGGAGGGGGGCCAGCCCAGCTCCCAACAGCACCCCAATGCCCCAGGAAGACCCAAGAGGCCTGGCCTCCGGGGCTGCCCCGGGGCAAGGGGAAAGGCTGAGCTACTGGGAAGGGGGAGCCGTGGGTCGGGAGCCAGCAGAGGCAGAAGAGAGGAGGAGCGGGGCACATGCACGGCTCATGCCTGCAGCGTGCCCGGCCCTGGGCAGCCTGTGCTGGCAGACGGGTGGCGGGCGCGGGGCCAGGCGGGCACCCAGGCAGGGGTGCAAGAGGCAGCTCACCTGCAGGTCCTTCATGTCCTTCTCCGCCCGCAGCCGCTCGGCCGTCTCCGCGTCCAGCAGCTGGGAGGCCGACTCGCCTGTGTTGCGCTCGTCCGTCAGCTCCGACGTGAGCTCTGTGATCTGGGATGGGAGCAGAGCCGGGCTGAGGCAGGCGCCAGGACAGGGCTGTTCCCCCCGGGGCAGGTGGAGGGAGCTACTGAGCCCAGGAGTGAGGAGGGGGCCAGGCTAGCCCCAGCGCCCCCCACAACAGGTTCCCCCAGGCTCCCCGCCCAGGCCCGGGCCCGTACCCTGCCCTCCAGCCGGTCGTTGGTCAGCCGCAGCTCGTTGCGCTCCTTCTCCACCTTCTCGAGCTTGCCCTTGAGCTGCTGGATCTCCTCCTGAGTGGGACAGGGGTGAGGGGTGAGGGCTGGGCAGGGGCGCCCGAGTGCAGCCCCTGCAGCACCCCGGCCGCAGAGCCAGGGAGACGCAGCCGGTGCCAGGAGCTCAGTGCGGCTTTTCCGGCCGCGCTCCCAGCGCGGTCTTCCAGCCCGTACATGGTCCCTGGGCGCCCGCGGCTGCTTGGGCACGGTGCAGCTGGCACCCCCGTGCACAGCACCCTCCACGCTGCTTGCTGGCTCCTCTACAGCCTCCTCCCCAGCCTGGCAGGGAGCACGGGGGGACCGAGGCAGCCACCGCAGGACCCTGCCTCCTTCCGGAGCAGGATGTGGGGAGCATCCCAGATACCCCAGCATGCCAGAGCCCATAACAAAGGCATGGGCATGGGCATGGGCACGGGCACGGCCGGAAGAATGGGGGCACGCACAGCCCACGGGGGCTGGGGCTCTGGGGGGCAGCGCCGGGGAGCAGAGTGCCTGCGACAACCGTGCAAAGCCGCCACGCAGGCCCCTGGCGCGGAGCTCCCGCTCCATTCTCCACGCCGTGTAATTGGGCCCCGGCAGCCGCCGCCTCTCCTATGCTAATGACATGCTGATTTGCAAATTAGCCAGCTATTTGCTGCGTGTGCTGGAAGCCGGCTAAGCGCGAGAGAGGCGCGGCGGCCCCCTGCCCGCCTCCACCACACGCACACATGCAGCGTGGCACCCCCTGCGACACGCACGCACAAAGCAGGGAACCCCGTGCAACACACCCCTGCATGTGCACACGTGCACATACGCGGCAAGGCAGAGAGACCCCCTGCAGCACAGCCCCCTGCACGCGCGCGCGCACACACACACACAGAGCAGGAAACCCCCTGCAACGCAGCCCTGAACACACACATGCACGCACACACACACACACACACACACACACACACATGCGTGTGCTCACAGCACAAGACACCTGACTCCAGGCCTGCCCCTGCACACGGAGCCGGCCCCACAGGCGCTCGCCTGCCTCAGCCCACGCCGGGGGGCCGCCACTCAGACTTCACGGGAGGGGAGGGGAGACGCCGGCCCTCACTGCCCCCCCACAGCACCCGCCGCCCCCAGCCCGAGCGCGGCGCGGTGCGGCGCGGCGCGGGAGCCTACGCACGTCCTTGCCCCGGATCTGGTCCTCGGTGAGCTGCACCTCGATGAGGGGGCGCACGGTGGTGAAGAGCTTCCACCAGGGCCAGCCCTTCACACCCTTGTTCTTCTTGATGTTCTTCTGCACGCAGCGGATCGCCAGGTCCTGGATCTGCCGGGGGGGCGCGGGGTTCCGGGCCGCCCCCACTACCCACGGGGGTGCCAGGACCGCAGCGCGGTCAGCACAAGACTCAGGCCGCTCTGGGTCCCGAGGGTGCCTGCAGGATCGGGGCCCGGGGACAGCGGGACCCATGGCACCCCAGCTCCGCCCGCCGCCGCCCCCTTAGCTGTAATTTGGCCTCTTTTATCTGCTGGTCGATCATGCCGGGCTGCCTCGGCCATAAAAGCTAATCTTGCTGAAACATGAGCCCGGCCCTGGCTGCTCTATGAGCCCCGCCGGGCACTGACACGGCTCCTTAGTCTGCAGGGAACAACAGCACGGGCCCCCGGCCGCCCTGGGGGGGA
>NW_005842591.1:454911-465846 GCF_000455745.1 Alligator sinensis
GGGAGTGGTGGTGGGGGAGGCCGGGGAAGCCGAGTTGCCCATTTTAGGCTAAGTCATGCAGCTGCCGGCAGGATGTAAACGGTGCGGGGGGGCGGAGGGATGCGGGGGGCGCTCGGTACCTTTCTCTTCTTGAAGTGCTGGCGAGCCAGGAAGCCGCGGCAGGCCGCCTGGAACAGGGCGATGTTCTTGCTCGTCTGCTCGTCACGCTGCTCCTCCAGCCGGGCCAGGGTCCCTGCCCGGAAAAACACCTGCGCGGGCGGGGGAATAGTGAGTGCCCGGCCCGGGGCAGTGCCCGCGGGCGGGGGCTGCAGGTGATGGCAGCAATCCAGATCACCTTGGCACAGGCCCAGTCCAAGCGGGGACAGCAGCCTCCGATCGCAGCAGGGCAGCCGCGTCTGGGGCCCAGGACCGATGTGCCATGGCCCTGGTCCCTGCGCGCCGCCCATGGAGCCCTGTCTGCAGGTGCAGCGGGGGGGCTGGCAGGGAGCTGTGGGGTCACATCCAGCCCAACCCCTGCCTGAGGCAAGATCAGCCCCGTCCAAACCAGCCCAGACAAACGCCGCGCGTGCCCTCGGAGCCGCACAACAGTCGCCCCGATACAGCCCCAAGCATCACCCCTGGCCCTGCCCCCAGGATACAGGGGGGCCGTGGCCGCCAACGTCCTGCTGCTGCCAGGGGGCCGTGGGCACTGCAGAGACCTCAGGGTGAGGCCGTGCCCCCGCTGCAGAGGAAGGCAAACCCCCCCAGTCCGGGCAAGGGGGAAATCCCTTCCTGCCCCAGTGCAGCGTGGGGCTGCGGCTGTGCGCAGGGGCAAGACCCCCCAGCCAGGACCCTGCGGGGTGGGTGCCAGCAGGAGCGCTGGCCCAGCCCAGCCCCATCCCCAGCACTGCCAGTGGAGGCGCAGGCGGGAGGCTTACCCGGCTCAGGCCCATGTAATAACTGCTCTTCTCCAAGTCCAGCGACTCCAGGAGTTCTTCCACTGCCTGCGGGGGAGCAAGAAGGGGATCAGGGGGTGGCACGACCACAACACACGGCCACGCTCACGTGCAGCCGGCCGCAGCCCCCCGGGCTGGCTGTGCCTGGCGCTGCTCGCCCCACCCGGCCCCGCCAGGCCTGCCCCACGCCGCTATCTTGCAGGGGCAGCCGTCACGGGGGAGGAGACCAGAGCCGCCCAGGAGACCGTCCTCATCCGTGCCGCTCAGACAGCTCCAGCCTCGCTGCTCCCAGCAGAGCAGAGCAGAGCAGAGCCAAGCCCCACGGCCACCAGCGCACGGCAGAGCCAGCCCCGCGCAGGAGAGGCTGGAAGCGGGGTCGCCCCATCTTTCCTGCTGCCCCCTCCCTGCCATGCCCACAGGGCTATGGAGATGAGCCCCGGGGTCCCCAGCACGCAGCACCCCAGGGCCCGGGCCACGCTGCCTGCCACGGGGGAGGGCGCGCAGAGCACCCGCACGTACCCGCTTCTCATCCATGACGATGTAGTTGCGCCCATGCTTCTTGGTGAGGTGCGGGGCCAGGACGTCAAAGCGGCGCCGAAACTCGGAGAACACCATGTGGTCGGGGTAGCCTGGGGGGCGCAGAGGGTTACGCGGGAGCGGAGCAGGGACCCTGCCACCAGCCAGGGGGTAATAGCAGCCCCAGCGCTGCTGCCCCCCTGGGCTGAGCTGAGCCCTTTCTGGCGAGTGCCCGCAGGGATGGGAGGAGGGGGCAGCGCTGCAGCTGGTGCCTGGAATCGATTCCCAGGCCAGGCCGCGACGGGAGCGGATGGAGGGTGCTATGGATCGCATCTGGATTGCAATTAAAGCGCAGTGTCACTTGCTCACATCTTAATTAATCACTGGCGCTATCGACCGGGATGCTGACCCTGGCCGGGCTGGCCGCCGCGAGCCCTCGATCATGCCGGGGTGCGGCATCGATCTCAGGTCACGGCTGTCGCCGGTGGCCGGGGAGATAATGAACCGGTGCCGTGGCAGAGTCTATAGTGACAAATGCCGCGTGCGGCGCGGGCGGGAGGCTTGTCCTCCCCTGGCCACGCAGGGAGACACTGCGGCTGCAGTCCACTGGGGACCACCCGCTGCAGAGACCACCCGCTGTGTGCACGAATGCCCCCACCTTGCCGGTACATGCGCAGAGCGTCGAGCAGGCGGGAGCCGCGGACCTGCGCCCGCAGCAACGGCACGTCCAGCTGCATGAGCCCCGCCTCGCAGTGCTCGCCGTGCAGGTCCAGCTCGCTGCTGCTGACGCGCCGGCCTGCCAGCCCGCGCGGGGCCCCGGCCCAGCCCTCCGCCTTGGGCAGCAGGCAGTGCACGAAGTGCACCTTGGACTTCTTGATGGTGTCGATCAGGGCATCCTGCGGGAGGGGAGAGCACGGCGCGGGTCAGCGCAGCACAGACCTGGCCCGCCCCAGGGCGGCCGTGGCAAACAGGGCAACTCGGAGCGCACGGGGCAGGCCAGCACCCCCAGCACGTCCCCTGGAGCAGCCCAGCACCGGGCCCACACCTCCCTCTGCTCGACCCAGGCAGCGCGTGGCCCCTGCTCCCAGCCTCCGTCCTCCCAGGGGACCGCACAGCAGTCCCTGCATTTCACCGCAGGCCCCTGGACATGCTACCAAGGGTCTGGGGCAGGAGGACGTCGGCCCCATTAGGAAGCCCAAAGAGACGTGGGCCTGGAGACCTCTCGGTTCAGGCCGGGGGTTCTCCTTGGGGTCCCCTGAACCCCTTGCACATGCATGTGCTGCGCTAGGGGGACCCCGGCCTGGCGCCCGGTCAGAGATCCCGGCCCCACTGGGGCAGCGCTGGGCCACTCACCACCTGCAGCTTGATCTGGATGCAGAGAGATTTCTTCTTGACGGCCGCCATGCCGGTGGTGAAGGTCTTGCGCATGCTGGTGGCCCGGCGCAGCGCCAGCTGCGACCCGCCCTCCAGGCCCGCCACGGAGCCCGACAGCACCAGGGCCGTGCCGGCCCGGCCCGCAAACAGGCTGCTGATGATCTTCCTGCCGAGGGGCACGGGGGTCACTGGGAGAAGCCCACCCCGGAGCCCAGCTCCCCCCCTGGGCAGGGCAGACGCCCGGGCCGTGCGCCCCGACTCACTTCTGCGAGTCCTGCAGCAGCGCGGCGGCGTTCTGCGCGGCCGGGTTGTGCTTGACGTAGCCCAGCCAGCCCGCGGTGTCGTACTCCACCCAGTTGGTCCCCGAGCTGTGGCCCAGGAAGAAGTGCCGCGGCCTCTCGCTGCGCAGCAGGGGGTTGGGCCCTGCAGAGACGCCTCGGTCAGCGCGTGGCCCAGGCACCACGGGACACTGGCCCCCCCCGACACCGGGCACCGTGGCCCTGCCCCCCTCCCTCACCTTTCTTGTCTCCATCCTGGGGCCCGTAGTAGGTGAAGAGCCGGTCCAGCAAGGTGTCCTCGTTGCCCCCGGGCTGCAGCGCCTCCTCCTCCAGCAGCCACAGCAGTCCCCGAGCCTCGTCCGTGCGGGGCAGCGAGCGTACCTGCGGGGAGGCCAATGTGCCGCGTCACCCCCGCACCTGGGCATGGATGGGCGGGTGTGCACCCCGCCGGGACCCCGGGCGTGCAGGGAGGGGAGCGTGCAACTCGTGCTGCAGGGGGACTTGGGGCTGGCGCTGCTCTGGGCGACACAGGCAGCAGCGGTGCAGGGAAACCTGGGTGCTGAGCGCCTGGACACGTGGACAGGATGCATGGAGGCTGTGAGGAGGCAGCTGCTGGCATTGGGGCGGGGGACTCACCCAGCCAGACTGCCCCCAAGGGGCCTGGACCGCTGCTCTCCCAAGCCCAGCAGCCCCGCAAAGCCCAGGGGGACGCCCCCTTGCACCAGACCCCCATTTCCCCGTGGCCTGGCATGGAGCCGTGGCCCCCAAGCCGCTCGACGGCCGGGGCAGCCCAGGGGTGCCCAAGCCTGCAGGGGAGGGGGCACCCCAGGCTCCGGCACAGACGGGGTCCCAGGGCTCGAGGCAGGCCCACAGGAGGGGCCCCGAGTGCTACAGCCTGCTCACGGGCACCGCTCCCTCCCACCCAGAGCCCAGGGCCTGTGTGCGAGAGATGCGCCCGCTCGCACCGAGCACGACCTGCGGCTACAAACCTCGGTGCCCTTCAGCTAGAAGGGACGGGCAGACGGAGCCTCCCAGCTGAGCCAGCTCAGCACGGGCAGAGCCACCTGGGAGCTGCAGGCCCAGCGCTGTGCGTGCCAGGCCGGCGTGCACCAGGCTGGGGGTGCAACAGAGGCCCCGCTGGGAGCCGGAGGCAGCGGTGGCCTTGCAGTGGGGTGCATGCAGGAGCCAGAAACGCTGGCCCCTTCCCTGCCTGCGCGGGACGCGCCAGGTCCCCGGCCCTGTGGCGGCGCGGGTCGGAGAGCAGCACGATTCCCGGGCGGGTGAAGCAGGGGTCCGAGTGCAGGGTGCGGGGAGCATGCGGCGCCGGGAGGGAGGGGAGAGGAGATGCCACGCCTCGCCGCGCGGACCCGGCTTGTGCTTACCAGTGCCTGGTGAGAGGGCTGGTCTACAGTGGCCACAGAGCCCGAGGGAGCGGGCTCTATGTCATCTAATGCAAGCTCTATGTTTTCCTAGAGAGGACGGACAGACGGAGATTAGTGCCTGTGGCTAGAGATCACGGTTACGGGGCCCGGCCAGGGCCAGCCGGTACGTTAGTCTATTCGAGAGTCTACGACACTCATCTGCGGGGGTCTCCCCGCGCGGCTCCAGTCTCCCCACGGCACGGGGGAAGGCACCGGCATCCTGCTGCATGCCCCGCTCCATCACCCCAGGGTGCTCCCCTCACCAGGGGGCCTGGGTCTGAGCCTGTGACCCCCCCCGGGAGGCAGAGGGCGTTGGGCCAGCCCAGGGGGTGCAGGGGTCACAGCAACAGCCCCTGCCTGGGGCAAGAGCAGCCGGCCCCACACAGCGGGGGTGAGGGGGGCCAGGTCTGATTTTAGAGCCGTCCCCCATATGTGGGGACAATGTCGGGGCCCTGGAAAGGTGCCAGCCGTGCGGGCCGGTCCTGACCCCAGACAGGCTCAGCCCAGGACAGAGGGGTTACCCGCTGGGGGGGGTGGGGCGGCAGCAGGATAAGCAGAGCCCTCCCCTGCACAGGGACCCCCAAATTGGCGCTGAATCTTCTCCCCTTCCCTGCCCCAGCTGCAGACCAGCCGGGCCGTACGGCCCCCCAGCCCCTGGGGCTTTGCTGGCAGCGAGGAGGAAGCAGAGGGCTGCCAGCAAAGGCCCCAGCCCACGGAGACTGGGCCGCTCCCGGGGAAACCCCTGCTTCCAAAAGCATCCGATTCAGAGAGGCTGATTAGGAGGAGGCCTGTGCTACAGGGTTAGACAGCAGCTGGCGGCTATGGGGGTGGGGGGTGGAGAAGCCGGGGCAGAGAGGAGAGGGCAACGCAGTCGGCGACGGGACCTGCCCGGGCCCCTTCCAGCTCCCCGGGATGGGGGACGCCTCCGTGGCGGCAGGCAGGGAGCCGGGAGCGCTACCTCCTTGTACCGCTCCAGCTCCTGGACGAAGGTGCGCTCGTGGAAGAGCGCCTGCAGCCGCTCCTGGGCGTAGTTGTGGCACAGCTCCTCGAAGGTGGCGCCGCGGCCCTGGCCGGCCAGCTCGGGGTTCTGGAAGCCCGGCGTGTCCACCACCATCATGGAGCACAGCGAGTGCTGGCTCGACTTGAGCGCCCTGCGCGAGGGAGACAGGGCTGGGGGGCGGGACGGAGCGGGGGCAGCCCTCCCCAGAGCCAGGGCCTCTCGCAGAGCAGCCAGGGCACGTTGCTGCGGGCCGGGCGGTGCCCGGGTCCGGGGCAGACGCACCTGTTCAGCAGCGAGATGAGCAGCGTGAAGAGCTCCGAGTACAAGCCCGAGGCCATGCCCTCCAGGCACTCCAGCGCCGTCAGCTTGGGGCCTGTGCGGGGAGACGATTCTGCGTGAGCTGGCTCCCACCTGCCCCCAGGAGCCTTGCAGCCCGCTTCCCCGTGCCCCTCTTCCCTGCACCAAGACCCCTGCGGGTTTCACCGAGGACCCAGAGACAGGACAGCGTAGCGGCCTGGCAGCCAGGACCGGCTCTCTGCTCTGCTACAGACCCCTGGGAACCTTGGTCACATCCCTTAGCCTCACCATACTAGGTGTGCCACAGTAGTTGCACACCCCAGAGAGGGAGCCGGCCGAGCAGGGGACCCAGGGCTCCCAGAACGTCACCCCCGCTCTTTCCCAGCCGTCAGGCACCCCGTACCTGTGCCGTCGCCCAGCCCGGGCTCCTCGGGGCCCTGGCGGAAGGAGGTGGAGCGCTGCAGGGTGCTCTTGGGCTGGTGCTTGAAGATGGCCGAGGAGAGCTCCTCCAGGCTGCAGCCCAGCAGGTAGGCGGCTTTCTGGGCCCATTCATGCCGGGCAAATTGTTTCCTGCCGGCTGGAGGGGAGGCAGAGTCAGCACCGCGGGCCAGGCTGCTCCTCGCCAGGCAGTCCCCAGCCCGGCCGGCACCTGCCCAGACCGATGCAGCAGCGGAGGATGCTCCCGGTGCATCCCCAGGCGCGCGGGGCACAGGGGTCTCGTTGGGGGCACAGGCTCCAACCCCCTCACCCCTCGCGCTCGGCTCCGGGGGCACATAATGGAAGTGTATTTAGGAGACTAGTCAAAGGAGACTTCTGCTGGGGGGCGGCAGGGCAGGGCTGGAGAGGAGCACGGGGTTCGGCCGGGTGTCCATGGAGCTCCGACGTGGACCCAGAGAGCCCGGGCAGTGCCGCATGGGGAGGGAGAGCCATCCAGGCCGCCGGGCGGGCATCCATGGGGGGCAGAGAACAGGCTGGCAGCATCAGCCACAGCTCTCCCAGCAGATCTGTGGCCAAACCAGCCCTCCCAGCCCACCCGCAGCTGCACGTCACCTCCACGGCGTCGCACCAGGACAAAGCGGGGGCTGTTAATGGGGGGACACGGGGGCATACAGACAAAGGACCACGGACGGGACGGGACGGGACGAGGCACGGGGGAGCAAGGGGGAGGGAGGAGCTTTACCTTCGTCGGCGTCTGCAGTGCAAGGGGACAGCATGCACCATGCAAACAAAAACAGGGGGTTAGAACACACGGGACGGCGCCACGCGGCACGCACACGGCCACGGCCACGCCACACAGCCGCCAGGACCCGGCCTTTCCCCTCCTGCACCGGCACTGCTCCGGCCAACGGGCACCACGACGGGGCCAGGACCCACCACGGGGGTGGCAGCAGCACGAGGCCACGTGGCACCAGGAACCCCCATCTCCAATTCACCAATCCCCAGCGGCAGGGGCCTGTCTCCACAGCCAGGCGGGACACCCCGGCATCTTCCTGGCCACCAAGAGCCCGCGACCCCAGAACCACAGATCTGCTTCCCCAAGTGCCCGCGCGCTGCAGCTGCCGCCCACGCCAGGCCCCGAGAGCACCAAGCAGCTGCGTGGGGGGCTCGTGGTAGCTTTGCCTCTCCCTGGGCCACGGGGCAAAGCAAACCTGCCGCGCCAGCATTAACCCATGCTGCGCCGGCGTGGGCACCGCCGGTGCCGTGCTGCCCCCTAGTGGCCCCACAACCCCATGGAGCCCGGTGCCTGCCACGGCCCAGACCCCCGTGCCCCACGGCCGGGGTCTCCCAGACAAACTCCCGGCACCGCTGTCCGGTGAGCGCCGCCCAGACGAGCCCCGGAGCAGGGGCCATCTGCAAGGCGACTGCGCAGGGCTAAGCAGGGCACGGCCACGGGGAGGCCGTACGAGGCGTCCAGCCCGGGCCCATGGGCCAGCTACCCCCAGTCGGGACGGGGAACAATTTGGCAGAACCGGGAAGGGTGCTGGAGCCCACAGTGCACCGCCCAGCCCCGACACCGCCAGCCACCAGCACCCGCCCGACCCCCGGGAGTTACCGGCTCCGGCTGCGCAGGGCTCTGCAGGGAGGCAATGGGAGGGAGCGTTAGCCAGGGGCACAGCAGCCCTGGGTCTGGGGGCGCAGACGAAGCCGATGCGGGGTCCCCGCAGCCGGCCTGGGGGTCTCTGCTCCCTGTCTCCGCGGGAGCCAGCCTGCTCCAGCCCGGGAGGGAGCACAGCACCCACCCCACGTCGTTCCTGTCCCAGCCCCACGGTGCCGGGGGCTCGGCCATGTCCTGCTCAAGGAGCTCAGCAATGGTCAGACCCCGCTTGGAGGCCGGGGCTGCCAAAAGCCTGGCTCCAGAGCATGGGACGACGCTCGCTGGGGTCCATCATCCGACCAGCTCCTCTGTCGGACGCGGACAGGGCCCCCCAGCCGCACGTTACGTTACCTTTGGTGGCTCCGGCAGCGCCCAGGTGGTAGATGGCGCCCAGGACGAGCCAGAAGGCCTTCTGCTCCTCGGCGGAGATGCCCATGACCTTCATGGCAGCCTGCAGCTTGCTGAGCTGCTGCGCTGCCTTCTGCTTCTCCTCCGGCTGCAGGAAGGGCCAGGCACGGTCACCCGGGGTCTGCTCCTGCCCCAGCCCCCTCCGAGCACAGCCCTGACCTGGGCACGCGGGGTGAGCCTGCCCTCCGTGCCCCCAGGACCTCCTGCAGCAAGAGGGCTGGGCTGCGGCCCCAGCCGAGGGGGCCAGGCGCTCGGGCTCAGCTACGAGGCTCACCTTGTGCAGCGGCGCGATCCCAAACACGTTGTTCTCGGGCAGGTGGCCGAAGTGCAGCTCGGTCCTGCGGGGGCAAAGCAGGGCCTCAGCACCGCAGCATGGGTGGCTTCCCCCTGGAGCTGGGCACGCAGACGGACCTCAGCAGCCCGCCTTGGTGCCCGGCTGCAGGATGGAGGTGCCGGGCTTGGGAGCCCTGCAGACACTTCCCTGCATCCCGGCTGGACCGGCCAGGCCAGGACCACAGGGCGTTAGGTACCCTCAGGGGGCTGCGCACGGCTCTCGGAAACCCATTGGGCTCCAGGCTGAGGCAGCCGGGCAGTGTCCTGGCGCGGGAGCAGGGAGCACCTGTCCGGCCTTACCTGAGGGCACTGTCAGCGCAGGCCAGCAGGTAGTAGAAGACGTGGAAGGTGGCCTCGTTAGCCGGCCGCCGGGCCAGCCGCAGCTTCTCCAGCAGCATTGTCTGGGGGCAGAGCGGAGCAGGGGCACATGGAGCAGGTGGACGCTGCCTGCCCCACACCCCGCAGCTGGCACCAAACCCCCCGCGCTTCCTCCCTGCCCCAGGGCTGCGCGCCCGGCTGGCGACCACGCCGCGCCTGCTTATCCTGCCGTGCCAGGCGGCGCGAAGGAGAGAGACACCTCGTTATCACAAGCTAATTCAGCGCGGAAAGGAAATCAATACCCGCCTGCGCCTCCCCTCTGCAGATGCAAACACCAGGGAGCGCGGCACTCGTCGGCCGAGCGCTCGCAAACGAGCTCAGCCAGCCGGAGGGCATCTGCCGGTGGACACGCGGCTCCGCGCTGGGCGACCCGCAGCGCTGCAGGCTGGAGCTGGTCCCCCCCACACATGGCCAAAGCCATGGGAGAGCCGACCTTGCTGCTGGAGCAGGAGCGTTGGACCATGGAGGGACAGGGCGGGACCCCAGCCCGGCCTCTGCAGGGCTCCGGGTGGTGCAGGGACTTTGGGGGCTGTGTCCGAGCCGGCAGCAGGCCCCAGCAAGGGCCGGCGGTCAGTCCCATGCCCGGCAGGACTCAGCCCCCTCTGACGGCGCGCACAGCGCATGCCAACGAGGCCGCAGCAGCCCTGCGGCACCTCTCACCTGGATGGAGGCAGAAGCCACCTGCCCGGCCTGGTCGAAGTCCAGCGAGAGGATCTGGGAGAAGCGCGTGGCGTTGCCATTCATGCTGGTGCTGCCGTTGCCGAACGCCTCCAGGACGGTGTACAGCGCCTGCCACTTCTCCGCTGCAGCGTGACCGCGGGCAGCCGCTCAGTGCGTGCCGTGCCAAGCCAGTGCCCGTGCCCGGGAAGCACCCCCCACCAGGCTGTGCCAGGAGCCCCTCCCTCCCACCCGGTGAGGAGCAGCCAGTGCCGCCCGAGCGGGGCCGGTCAGCGCGCACCCACCTGAGAAGACCTTGCTGGAGCTGCCAGCGATGGTGGCCAGGTACTGCACCAGGTGCTGGCAGCTGGTGGTCTTGCCACTGCCGCTGCCCCCCAGCAGCACAACGGACTGGTCCTGGCGGCTCATCAGCATGCTGCGGTAGGCGGCCTGGGCCACGGCGTAGACGTGCGGGGCCATGTCCTCCCGCCGGCAGCCCTTGAACATGTGCATCACCTGCGCGGGGCAGGGTGTTTGCGTGGGCTGGGGGCCAAGCAGCCACCCCACCCCCTGCCAGCCCCTCACCGGCTCAGACACCCCCACGCACACCTAGGGGTCACAGGGGGACGACCTCGGCCCCACAGAGCCAGCGAACCCCAAGCAGCCTCCAGAGACTGCCGAGAGCAAAGCCGTCTAGCCCGAGCCCCCATGCCACGGAGGCAGCCTCCAACCCCTGGGCGGGCAGAGGGAAGGGTGACGAATGGCATCGAGCCTCGGGCTCTGCGTCGGACCCAGCCTCTTCCCCCCTGCCAGGGACCCTGGGGCTCAGGGCGCGAGCGCAGCAGAGCGGACGTTACCTTCTCCGAGTACATGGCCGGGGAGCTGAGCGGGTTGACGACGAGCATGGCGGGCCCTGCGTAGGTGTGCAGCAGGTTGGCGCCGTAGCGCTGGCGCAGCGTGTGCAGCACGCTGGACTCGTTGAGATATACCAGGCTCGCCAGGTCCTCCATGCGGTCGCAGCCCGGCGGGTTTGCCTGTGGGGCAGGGTGGGCACCATCAGGCTGCCAACCCCCAGCCTGCCCGGCACCTGGGACACAGACGGGCTACAGGATCGGGGCCCCTCACCCGCCCACCCCAGCCCCCCGGCTCCCACCTTCTCCACGTCATCCTCGTCTACTTCCAGCACGGTGCCGTCGTGGTCCAGCCGCACCTTCACCTTGCCCTCGGGCAGCAGGCTGGCGTC
>NW_005842591.1:465945-470516 GCF_000455745.1 Alligator sinensis
TGCGGGGGAGAGGGGCCACGGCACTGCCGTCTCCGGCCCGCTCCGGCCGGCTGCACGCGGGGACGTGCTGACACCTAGCGGCCACCGGGCTCGCCAGGCAGGGACCACGCACACAGGACGCCCCTTCCCTTCCCTCCCCGCCGCGCCGCGCCACGCCGCACGCCCCACGCTCACCCAGAGAAAAGCCATCCTTGTGGACCAGCCACACCTTGTCCGTCTCATACCAGGCCTCCTCGGCTGCGATCTGCTCCTCCGTCTTGGCCTGCTGGTGGGAAGACATGGGTCAGGACCAGGCTGGAGGCCGGGCCGGCCCAGGCCCCACGCCCGGGAGAGCGAGCAGTGACCGGGGCTGGAGGAGCAAGGCCACGGTCCCGTGTGGGGAGACGCCCTGCACCCCGAACGCCCCGTGCAGCCTGGGACCCCGTCCCTCGTGCCTGCGTGGGGGCCTCACCCCATGGTCCTGGCCCTGCTGCCACGTCCGACTGCCCCCACCCACGGGCCTGGACACAGCACGGCCACGGGTCCCTGGTGCTCCCCCGGCACAGCTGAGCCACCCTCCAGGGCAGGAGGCAGGAGACCCCTGCACACAGGGTGTCTACACCAGGCCAGCGTACGGAGCGGGCACCAGCGTGCCCCACGTGTCCAAGTCAGCCCCACTCACACCTGGGGATGGTCGAACCCTTCCCAGACCGGACCGTGCACCGAAGAGGGGGCAAGAAAGCACAACCAGGGATGTGGCGACAACCCCCCACAACACACACACACGACGAGGAGAGGAGCACAGCATGGCAGGGACGACATGCCACACCTCATGCAATAAAACCCACACACGTGTGCAAGCTGGACCACGCTGGGGAGCCCGAGAGGGCCAGGCTGGGACAGGACAGCTCAAACACGAGGCCACACACCCCCACGTGTGCACGCACACACACACACACGCGTGCACGCCCTGCCCCGACGCCCACGGGCAGCGTTAACGAGGCCAAACCTGAGGCAGAGAGGCGGCGGAGGCCGGCCCGACCATGGCTGCTGGGGCATCGTCCGCCTGGCCCTATGGAGGCCGCCCAGGAGGAGGGAAACAAGGTGCAAAGGGTTAGTGCCCTCCCGCGCGGTGGGCGCGGACAGCAGGCGAAGCCGCCAGGAGAAGCGGATGAAGCGCGTGGGATGCGGTGCGCCGGACGCCCAGCTCTGCCGCTGCTCTCCGCCCATGGTGCCCCGCACCCGGGCAGCCCGACCCTGCAGGGGCGTCCGAGCCGCATCAACGCGCACAGACGTCCTGGCGCGCCGGATGCACGGTGGGAAGGCAGCTCAGGGCAGGGAGCCAGGAGGCGTCAGGGCTTCGGGCCCCAGCACTCGGAGGGGACACCCCGGGCAGTGCCGCCCACGGACACGCCAGCCTGCTGCGCCGGACGACCGGCCAGCCCCCAGGCTGCAGAGATGGGGGTGAGCGCAATCTGCCCCGAACGCTGCTTCGGTGCCCCGGCGTGTGCTGGATTCACCCTGACCAGGGCCCCAGCCCGGTGGGAGAGCTGGACCCCGCTGCCCCCACGCTCTGTGCAGAGCCCCTGCAAAACTCGGGGCACCCCAGCTCCACGAGGCCCCTTCTCCTGCCAGCTCTGGCTCCAGGACAAGGCACCTGGGGTCCAGGGGGCCAGAAGCAGCTGCCGCGGCCCCCGCCTGGGGCCAGAGCAGGGCCCGGTTAGCCACAGAGGGTGGCAAGCCAGTGGCCCCGCCCCCTCCCCTGCCACGGGGCACGACCCAGGGCGGCTGTGGTGGGCGAGCGCAAGCGCCACGGACATAGCGGATGGCGAGGGCGGCGAGGGAAGCCTTACACTCCAGCACGAGGCGCGTGCACAGACACCAGCCCAGAGGCCGACGGGAGCCGGCGGCGGGTCCCCCGGCGGCCGGGGGTACAGTACCTGGCTCGGTGCCGAGGCCGAGGGCGCGGGGTCCAGCTAACGGCAGCAAGGCAAGGAGGAGAGAAACGAGAAGAGAGGGTGAGATGGCGCGGAGGCTGCGGGCGCGCGTCGCGGAGCCCAGGCGCTGGCATGCAGCGAGGCCGGGGGAGCCCTGCCCCTCCCCAAGGGACGACCGTGGCTCCCGCCCCCAGCCCAGAGGCTTTAGGCACTGGCACACCCCTGCCCTGTGGACAGGGGCACCTCACAGGCCCCTGCTGGACCCCCGGAGCCAGCCCGGCGCCCCGCTCGGAGCAGGGAGGTGGCCGGCTCCCCAAGGCAGCAGGGCCGTGATGCACGGGACGCAGCGGGACGCAGTGGGAACCTGCAGCTCTCCCGCCCCTGCCTTGCTCCTGGCCGAGTCGCCCCAGCCCGCGAGCGCAAGCCGTGGGAGCCACGGTGCCAGGCACCTGCAGTGCCCCGAGCAGGACTGGGCCAGCAGCGCCGTGGCGTGGGGTGCGCGGCGCCCGCGGGGATGGGCTCTGTGGGCAAAGCAGCCTCCGAGCAGGCAGACACGGGGCAGCGGCAGCTCCAGGCCGAGATGGGGGCAAGGGCGGACCCTACCCCCGGGGCCGCAGGGAGAAGGCACAGGCAGGCGGGAGAGCCTTGCACACGTGCGCGTCATCGGGGCCGTCACGGGGAACGGGGAAGCGCACACACGTGCGAGGGGGCAGGAGCAGCGTGCAAGGAACTGAGCCAATTACAGAAGCTGTGAAGATCCTCTCCAGCCTCCGGTGCGCCTCCTCCGGCGGGCTCGGGGGCACGGCAGCAGCCTGGGGGGCAAAGCGGCATCAGTGTTGCCCCAGTGCCGGCTGCGGCATGGAGGGGGCCAGGGCACCGCGCTCCTCGGCCCGCTCAGTGCAGGAGCTGCCGGGGGGCAGCGAGCCTGCAAGTACCCCGGGCTGGGACTGGGCGGAGCCCCTGCTTCACGTTGGAGCTGCCGAAGGCAGGGGACACGGCCCAGGCCCCACCGGGGAGGAGCAGGGGTGCTGCAAGCTGGCAGCACAGCTCCCCGCCGGGCTGGGAGGGAGGCACGTGCCGTGCAGGATGGGCCCTGGGGCGCGCACGCACAAGCAGCCCCCGCGATGCGGGCACAGACCCTGCCAAATATCCGGGATATTTGGCTGCGGACACGGCTCTGGGAACACGGGCAACCAATGCTTGCTGGAGAAGCCACTGCCCCCTTTGCCGACATCCCTCCCTGCCCACGGCGCCGATACAGCCCCTTCCAAACGGAGCCGGCACGGTCCAACAGCCACAGAAATCACAGCCCCTGGGCCCGACCCCAGCTAGTCCGGGTCCGGACCCCCACCACACGCCTGGGGGGAGCTCCCCGCGGCTCTCGGCAGACACGGGGGCAGAGACTTGGGCCCATCTCCTCGCCAGGCTCAGCAAGGAGGCAGCCAACAAGGCCCCGGGTGCCCCCCACTCTGCGCCCCGCACACAGGCCAGGCCAGCAAGCCCTTCGAACACACGGGGTTGGCCACAACCTGTCGGGAGGGGGTACAGGACATGTGCTGGCATGCACAACACACGGACCCAGACGCGAGACAGGCCATCCCCTGTGCACCTGCCGCAGCTTCGGGCACCGCGGGTCCCACCTGCCAGCCCTGCACAGCCTGGGAAAGGAAGGCTGGAGGCTGATAGAGGGCCTGGGCCCATAGCCAGAGCCCCACGGCCACTAGTCCTGCAGCTCATGTTGCTCCAAGCTGCTCCCCAGACAATCCCGGAGCTTGGGGCGAGGCCGGCGGCATGTCCCGGGCACCGCTGCAGCGTGCCTCGTGCCCCCGGGCGCAAGGGAGCAGCTCACGCCAAGCTCCAAACCGAGCGGGACGGGTGCTGTGGATGGTTAGGAAAGCCATGCGCTGTCCCCCTGAGACCCACGCATGCCCAGACCCCAGCGCGCACACACACACGCACACAAAGCCGGAGTCTGGGCGCACGCGCCGAGCTCCAGGCAGGGTTAGCCACGGGCCAAGGCCCCACACCAGTGCCGCGAAGAGCAGGCGTGCTCGTGGGTACCTGGGCTTTGTCGCAGGCGCCCAGCTTCCGAGCTGCAGGATTTGGGGGCTCCGCTTTGTCCCCGGCCGGCAGCCCCTTTGGCTCCAGCTTCCTCTTGGCCCCCGGCCGCTTCTCCTCCTCGACAGGCGCCCGGGGCCCAGGCTTCTCGAGGTCTTTGCCCCCCGGGGCTGCCGCGGGCTCCACAGGCTTCTCCTCGCCCTTCCTCCTGCCCAGCTGGGGCTGAGACCGGTGCTCCTTGGTTTTGGCCCTCGACATGAGGCTCCTGAGGCCCATGGAGAGCTCGTCCTTGGGCTCCGGTTTCAGGGAGGGTGCCGGGGGCGGGGATGCCCCCCGCGGTGCTGCTTTCTCCTTGCCGGCAGGGGGAGGCGGCGCCGGGGCCGTAGCCCCCCCCGGCGCTTGGGCCTCTCGGGCTCTTCCCCGGGCAGCACTTTGCGAACCACCTTGCGGACCACCCGCACCACTTTCGCCCGGGACAGCCCCGAGCCGTCCTCAGCCTCGGGCTCGTGCTGAGCCGACGTGCCCGCCCCGGTGCCCTCCAGCCCGTTCACAGCCCGGGCAGGGGGTGCCCGGCTATCGCCGTTCAGACGGGGCTCT
>NW_005842591.1:470526-480230 GCF_000455745.1 Alligator sinensis
CCGGGGTCTGGGGGGCTGCTGCCTCCTTCTCCGCGCTCGGGTTTTCTGGCTGCGGTTGCAAACACACGCGCTCGCATTACCGGAGGCTGCGTCCCCCGCAGTACGACGTCCCAGCCCATCGTGGGGACTCTCGTGCCCCTGCCCACACACCAGTGCGCGTGCTCAGGGCACCCCCAGGCCGGGACAAGCTGGTTCGGAGACTGCACCAGGGGATGCGGCTTTGGAAGAGCCCCAGGGTCCCCGCGGTGCCCAGTGCTGCCCAGACCAGCCTGCAGGACAAGCCCCGTGAGAAGAGGCGCGTTGCACCCACAGACGCTGCCCGCAGAGCCCCGTGCCGGCTGTGCCCGTAGCACCCGGGTGCACCCAGGAAGCCTCGTGCCAGCGTGCAGCAGAGCAGGCCCCGGACCCGGCAATGCAGAGGAGGGGAGGGGGGCACGGAGCCAGGCCTCCCGGCACCCATGCACCCCAGCCCCTTCCCCCGCAGAGCGCGACGGCAAAGCTGAGCTCATCTCCTCGGGGCACGGAGAACCGCTGCAGCCCGCCCAGCACCTGTGCAGTCCCCCTCCGCTCCCATAGACTGGTGGGCTATGAGGGGTTAACCTTGCCTGGCGGGGGCACCACAGCCCCGGCGAGGACCAGGACTGCAGCCCCCCATGCTCCGGCTGCCGGAGGAGATGCTCCCAGGCGCACGCAGCCTCCGGCTGGACTGCAGTGCAGCAGCCGGCCCGGGAAACGCTGCAGCGAGCTGCGGGAGCACACCCTTCGCCTGCCAACCTGCACCGTGCGGGAGGGGGGATGCCGCAGGGCTCACCGCTTCCTCCACGCCCCCAGCCCGCTGGACCCCCCTCGGGTACCTTCCGGCCGCGAGGAGCGGGTCCCTCGGGGAGCAGGTCTGCTGCACCTGCCCAGCCCTGCGGCTGCAGCCCGCGCCGTGCTGGCTCTGGCAGGGCGGGTTTGGCACCAACCAGCCCAGCCCAGGCTGCCCGTCATGGAGACCTGTGGCAGCCGGGCCGCACTTCACGGGCAGCTCCTGCTCCCCTCACCCGGACAGTCCTCTCTGCAGGGGGCAGAGGGCCAGCAACTCGGTCCCTGCCACGGGCTGCGGGCATGTCACGCAGGGTTGTCCAGGCCTGGGGGTCTCCCCGGCAGAGCCCCCCCTCCAACCCGCCCCCAGGATCCCGCACTTACAGCCCCTTCCTCTCTCCCGGCCTTTCTCACGGACAAAGTTTTGTCCTCGTCCTTAACCTGAAGGGTCAGATAGAGAAGGAGCGCGTTTCAGTCACGGGTTCGACATGCATGCACACGCGTGTGCGGGGCCGGGGTGATGCAGGGTGCAGGGCGGGGGCCGAGGCTGCGCTGTGCCGGCCCGGTTCCCCATGGGCAGCCCCAGCAGGGGGGAGGGAGCACGGATACTGGGACAACTGGTCCCCAGGCTTCAGGGCAAAGGGTCAGAAACAGCCCCCTCGGGCACCGTGACTGGCAGGGGCACGTCCCGGGGGAACGCCTGCACCTGTCTCTGGGGGGGCCGTGGGCCCAGGGCTTCGCTGCCACGGGCCTGGGGCTTGCAGCCGTTCGAGAGGAGGCCAAATGCATCTGCCAGGATTGCAAGAGCAGAGCCCCTGCACCGGGCTGGGGGGAAAGCGGAGACAGGACCGAGCCCCCTGGGACACAGCCCAGGCCAGGCAGGGCTCGAGCAACCCAAGCCGGCTCTCTGGCCCCAGGAGGGGTCTGGCTTTCGGCCGTGACTCGGGCAGGCTCCGACAGCTGAGCCGAGCTAAGTCACGGCAGCGAGAAAGGAAAGTGAGCGCAGGGCCCTGCCTTTGCCCCTATCAGGCATCTTCTCCCGGCCCCCACGTCACCGGCTAATCCGGCTGCCAGCCGGCCCTCCCTCGGGGCGCTAGAGCCAGCGCACGACCCAGCGCCCACGGGAACGGGCAGCTCTGGATCCGGCCCGGCTCTGCACCCCGGCACCGGGTCCGGGGGCGGCACGGCGTCCCCCGGCCCCAGCGCAATCAAAGTGGCGTCAGAAGAGCTCCAGGGAGGGGGCAGTGACAAGCAAAGTTAGTAACGGACACACACTCAAACCATGCACTAGTGCCACGGCTCGCAGTCACACACACACACACACGCGGGTACACACATGCACACACCAACCCGTCCTGGCTTTGGGGCTGTCCCAGGCTCCCAGCTGCTTACCAGGTGCTTGGTCATTTTGCTCTGCCCGGACCCCACCGCTCGGGCGCCCGGCCCGACACCGCTCTCCAGGCCCGGAGACAACGGCCGCTCTCACGGACACGGCCGCGTCTTAAGGAGGCTTCTCCAAAGCCCTGGAGCGGCCCCGTCTGCCCTGCGCGCAGAGCCCCGATTTAGATCCCGCGCGACTCATTTCTCACCAAAAGCAAGGATGAGGTCAGAGCCTGCGATGAGGTCAGAGCCCAGGACGGGGACCCACGCAAGCGCCCGAGAGCGGGGCTGCGTACACCCAAAGCCAGACAGCCCCCAGCAGCATGCCGCCCACCACGCACACGCCCCGGGCGAGCGAGACTTCCCTTCTGTTCCCAGAACGCAAACCGCGAGGAGAAGGCCATGGCGCCGGCGCATGGAGCTGGAGCAGGACGGCTGCCCTGGCTGCGAGGAGAGCGGGCAGAGGTGAAGCCCTGCGGTGGCGGAGAGGCGTAGCCACGCACCCGCGCCGGCTGCGGACCGGGCGCTTCGGGGCTCTGAGCGCAGGGGACCGATCTCCTCCTGCTCAGGCCCGGTGCCCAGCACGGGGGAGAGGACCCCACACGGAGCCGCACTGGCCTTGCACGCCCCGGCTCGGCCCTGCCTCCCCCGAGCTCACCAGACAAGCAGCCTCTGTCCTCGGGCGCCGGAAGGCGCAGAGACAGGAAGGGGCTTGAAGCCCCCGCTGCCCCCGCAACGGTGCCGCCAGCGCTCCCCGCAGCCCCTGCCCAGAGGGACAGCGCCGGGCCTCGCCGGAGTCGGGGCGAAAGGGGTCGGCCCGGAGCACGCAGGGCAGGGCGCGGGGGTCGCGGGCGGGGGCTGAGTCACCAGGCAAGCCTCCCCCCTGCGCGCACGAGCTATTCTGAGCCGCTGACGGGGCGTCAGGTGCTGCTGGCTGCCACCGAGCGGGATGGGAGCAAGGGGCTCGGAGCAGCAGGCGGGCGCTTCCCCAGGGCCCGGAGAGACGGGTGTTCGCTTGCCCGGCGGCCGCTGGAGCTGCACCGAGCTGCCAGCCGGCGCCACGGGCACACCCGGCGCAGCCCACGGGGCTCCCGGCCTCTGTCACCAGCCACCGAGGTACATGGCCCGCGAAGCCCCAAGGCAGCAGAGGGGCAAGGGGTGCTCGTGCCAGTACCCAGCCCATGCACCAGCAGCTCAGACGAGGCCCCCCAAAGCCCCTCGCAGCCAGCCCGGGGAGCCAAACCCCATGTTTCCAACACCCATGCCAGTCCGAGGGGTGGCTATAAATATCCCAGGCACGCGACGGTGGCCTGCCCGCCCCAGCCCCGCGGCCCTGCCAGCTCCCTGCTCGGGCAGGGGCACGGGTCGCTCCCACCGGCACTCGGGGCAGCCCCGCAGGGGGTCCCCCCCTTACCGGAGGGTCCGGCGAGCGGAGGGCGCAGAGCAGGCAGCTTCCGCTGCTGCAGGACGAGCGAGCGAGCGAGCGAAATGCGAGCGGTGAGCCCGTGTCACTTCCCCGCGCGCCGCCGGAGGCCCCGGGACAGCTGGGCTGATACGGCCGCCCTAAAAATAGCCCAGGAATGCGAGGCCGGGTCCCGCCGCCCCCTCCCTCCCTCGCTCCCCTCCACTCCCCTCTGCCCAGCGTCCCAGCGCGTGCATGGAGAGAGCCGGGCCGCGCCGCGCCACACCGCGCCGCGCCACGCCAGAGAGGGCCCGTTGCTGCCGGGAGAGGAAGTGATGTGGGCGTCTGCAAGCCAGGCTCAGCCGTGCCTCTGGGCAGGAAGCCACCCCGAGCCGAGCAAGGCCTGCCGTGCAGGGAGGGGGCCGTGGTGGGCTCAGGGGCAGGGTCACGCAGCCTAGCACGGTGCCACCGGCTCCGCACCTGCCCTGGGGTGGAGTGAAGGGCCTGCACTGGGCACCGGGCTGCCACGGGGGCTGGCAAAAGGGGGTCCCGCTGGCTGGGACCTCCTGCCCCCGTGTGCGGCGCGACTGCGGCCGGGAGCAGGCAGGGACCCCCCTTCTGCCCCGCCGGGCACAGAAAGGAGCAGCCGTCTGGGTCTGAGCCGGACTTCCCCTTTCCAGAGGTGGCCGGAAGGACCGTCGGCTGCTCCGCCACGTCCCCTCCCGTGCACTGAGCCTGGTCCCTCTGCCCCCCAAGACGCCCAGGGCTGCGGCCCTGCCGTGCCAGGCAGGTCCCTCTCCCCCCCGAGACGCCCAGGGCTGCGGCCCTGCCGTGCCAGGCAGGTCCCTCTCCCCCCCGAGACGCCCAGGGCTGCGGCCCTGCCGTGCCAGGCAGGTCCCTCTCCCCCCCGAGACGCCCAGGGCTGCGGCCCTGCCGTGCCAGGCAGGTCCCTCTCCCCCCCGAGACGCCCAGGGCTGCGGCCCTGCCGTGCCAGGCAGGTCCCTCTCCCCCCCGAGACGCCCAGGGCTGCGGCCCTGCCGTGCCAGGCAGGTCCCTCTCCCCCCCGAGACGCCCAGGGCTGCGGCCCTGCCGTGCCAGGCAGGTCCCTCTCCCCCCCGAGACGCCCAGGGCTGCGGCCCTGCCGTGCCAGGCAGGTCCCTCTCCCCCCCGAGACGCCCAGGGCTGCGGCCCTGCCGTGCCAGGCAGGTCCCTCTCCCCCCCGAGACGCCCAGGGCTGCGGCCCTGCCGTGCCAGGCAGGTCCCTCTCCCCCCCGAGACGCCCAGGGCTGCGGCCCTGCCGTGCCAGGCAGGTCCCTCTCCCCCCCGAGACGCCCAGGGCTGCGGCCCTGCCGTGCCAGGCAGGTCCCTCTCCCCCCCGAGACGCCCAGGGCTGCGGCCCTGCCGTGCCAGGCAGGTCCCTCTCCCCCCCGAGACGCCCAGGGCTGCGGCCCTGCCGTGCCAGGCAGGTCCCTCTCCCCCCCGAGACGCCCAGGGCTGCGGCCCTGCCGTGCCAGGCAGGTCCCTCTCCCCCCCGAGACGCCCAGGGCTGCGGCCCTGCCGTGCCAGGCAGGTCCCTCTCCCCCCCGAGACGCCCAGGGCTGCGGCCCTGCCGTGCCAGGCAGGTCCCTCTCCCCCCCGAGACGCCCAGGGCTGCGGCCCTGCCGTGCCAGGCAGGTCCCTCTCCCCCCCGAGACGCCCAGGGCTGCGGCCCTGCCGTGCCAGGCAGGTCCCTCTCCCCCCCGAGACGCCCAGGGCTGCGGCCCTGCCGTGCCAGGCAGGTCCCTCTCCCCCCCGAGACGCCCAGGGCTGCGGCCCTGCCGTGCCAGGCAGGTCCCTCTCCCCCCCGAGACGCCCAGGGCTGCGGCCCTGCCGTGCCAGGCAGGTCCCTCTCCCCCCCGAGACGCCCAGGGCTGCGGCCCTGCCGTGCCAGGCAGGTCCCTCTCCCCCCCGAGACGCCCAGGGCTGCGGCCCTGCCGTGCCAGGCAGGTCCCTCTCCCCCCCGAGACGCCCAGGGCTGCAGGCCAGCCGTGCCAGGCAGGTCCCTCTGCCCCCCCGAGACGCCCAGGGTTGCGGGCCAGCCATGCCAAGCAGCTCTCCAGGGCTGCAGCTGGCCCTGCTCCTTGGGCCAGTCAGACCGAGCCATGGAGCCAAAGCGCCAGGCTGCACCGCATCAAACCCCGTGGCAAGAGCAGCCGGGCCGCACGCTCCACGCACCATGCGGGTATAGGGGGTCCTCCCTAGACCCCCATGGGATGTGAAGGCGGATAGGCTGTGTCTGTGCTGGTGGTGAGCAGAGAAACGGGGCAACCCAGGCGGACCCCAAGCCATGGCTGGGCCAGGCGGCACGGCGGGCATCCCGCACAGCACAGCGACGGGTGCCCTGCGAGCGAGCGGGCAACCCAAGCCCAGCAGGCAGGGTGGGCATTTGGGACACAGCTACGACCCGTGCCGGACCTGCCATGCCCCCGGCACCCAGCAGATGGCAGCACCGGGAGCCCCCGTGCAAGCAGCTGCACCCGGCGTGCAGCACAGCGGGGGGGCACCGCCCAGCCAGGGCCTAGGGGCTCCCCACTGGCCCTGGGCCCAGCCCGTGCCCCCGACTTGCCCAGACTCCAGCCCCGGGGCACAGAGGGCCAGGCCCCCCGCACGAGACGGGACGCCAGGTCTCGGGGCACCCTGGACACCCGCTGCCCGCCCTGCTGCACTGTGATGCCTGCCCCGAGCCACCCCCACCTGGCCCTGCCAGGGCCCCTGCTCGCCAGCCTGGCCCCGGGTTGCACAGAGCCCCATCCGAGGAAGGATCAGGCCAGGCCCCCAGGGACATGGGGGCACCCCTGCCCCCCAAAGCAGGGCCCTGGTGCTGCCCGCGCTCCCCGATCCCCTTTTGAACACCTCCGGCATAAACATATGCCCATTCCCTTGGCAATGAGGGGAAACAAAATGAAGGACACGGGGAAGCAGGATGTGGAGTGGTACACGCGGGCTGGGGTGACATGTGGGGGGTGTCCCGGCTTCCCCCCAGACCAGCCTGCACCCCAGGAAGAGCGCACAAACACCCCCTGCCTCGCAGCGCGGCAGCACCGACGCCACGAGCACCGCGGCCCCCGGGCAGCTGGGTACGGCACAGAGCAGGCTGGAAAGGCCTGGCAGCGCCTGCATGAAAACGAGGGGCCGGCTCCCCCGATGCACGTCCGAGTCCAACGCTCCCGGGCTGCCAGGTGGAGCCGAGGCAGCAGGGACAGGCCGGGGGTTCCCTCGGAGCCGGAGCTGGGCTGGCGCTAGCTCCATGCTCCCAGCGATGGCTCTGGGTCAGACCTGACGGGAAGAGGCTCTTGTGCGGCTGGCCCAGGGCCAGAGCGCAGCCCGCACGCTCCCTCCAGCGCTTACGGGAACAGCCGCGTCCCGTGACCCCGCGCGGGCACGTGCCAGGAGCACCGGTGCCCGAGGGGGCGCGCAAGTGCACGAGCATCCCTGGCCGCCTGCAGAAGCGCCCAAAGGTCACAGGCCCCCAGGAGCCACGCGGTCAGAGGAGCCGCAAGACCCGCCGACGGCCCAGCGCGACGGCCCAGCGTGGGGCCCTGCCCGCTCCCAGGCGGCCCCCAGCCCCCGACTCCCGCCCCTGCTGCCTCAGTTTCCCCCAAAGCAGTCCCACAGGGCACATCCCCGTGCGCACGCCCCGTGGACCCCAGCCAAGGCAGGGGGCCCTGGCCGCCCGCTCCAGCCCCGCCAGGACACGAGACAACACACAGGCAGATTCCTACGCGGCCCCTGGGGACGGAGGCGGCGCAGCTCGTTAGCACAGGCCGCGCTCCAGCCCTCCCTGCTTCCTGGAAACGGGGAAGGGGGCAAAGGTCTGCGGAGCAGCGCGCAGGCTGCCGAGGGCCAGGCGCACAATAGCCAGGAGCATGGCAGGAAGCCGGACAGAGCTCTGGAGCCAGGCCCTGCAACTGCCCGGGCGCTCGAGCCCAGCCTGCTCCACGCCCCGGGCACGCATCCTTTGCAGACCAGCACCGCCGGGCGAAGCACGAAGACACACCGAGACCCCCCCGCTCACTGCCCCATGCCGAGGCCACGCTGGGCCCTGCTCCCAGCCCAGACGTGGCAGGGCTGGGTGCCAGCCCCACGGAGGAGCCGTGCGGCACACCCAGGGGCAGGGCACCGGCTTTGCCGCCCCACAGACGGGGCGTGATGCACGGCGCAGGAATCCAGCCCGGCTGCAGCCTGGGGCGCCGGGAGGAGGGCAGGCGCGGGCGAGGATGCCGGTGCCGCCCGCCCCACCGATACCGGCATGAGTCTGCAGAGCCGGATGCGCCCTGGGCTGCAGGGCGGGGAGCACTGCGGGTGGCGAAACCCAGAGCGGGGCAGAGCTGCTGCGGGGTCCGGTGCACGGGCAGAGAGGGTCCCACCACCCCCTGCCACCAGCTCAGCCCCGCAGCCGGTGCCGGAGCCCAGGAGGCAGGCGCTGGCACGACTGCTCCCTGACCTTCACGCCGGGCGCAGCCGCTCTCCTTGCCCCCGGCGCTGCGGAGCGGCTGGGGGAGGCGAGCGATGCCCAGGCAGGCGGAGCAGCCCTGGGGCTGCCGGAAGCTGCTGGGCCCTGGCGCCGGCGCACCCAGGAAGGGCAGCGCCTGGCCCTTTCCGTGCCCCCGGGGGTCTGCGCTCCCCTGCCCGGGGCTCAGGAATGCGGCGCTCGCCGGCCAGACCCTGCTCTCGGCTCGCAGCGAGCATTTCTGCTCCACCAGCAGATTCCTCTCATTCCTCCCCCAGCCCCAGCGAGAGGGCGCCTGCTGCTCCCGGGCAGAGGACCCCACCTCCAGCCCCGCTCTGGGATCTTAGCGGCCGCAGCACCCGGCAAACACCCGCGTGCCAAGCCCTGAGCTCTGCAGCCGCCTGCCCTCCCCAGGGCACCCCGACACCTCCCCGGGCGAAAGGGCCGGGTTGGGCCAAAGGGCGCACGGGGTCGCGCGGGGTCTTGCTGGCCCGAGCGCGGCATAGCTGTAGAGGACCCCACCTCCAGCCCCGCTCTGGGATCTTAGCGGCCGCAGCACCCGGCAAACACCCGCGTGCCAAGCCCTGAGCTCTGCAGCCGCCTGCCCTCCCCAGGGCACCCCGACACCTCCCCGGGCGAAAGGGCCGGGTTGGGCCAAAGGGCGCACGGGGTCGCGCGGGGTCTTGCTGGCCCGAGCGCGGCATAGCTGTGGTCTGGAGCAGCGCGGCGCGTTTCTGGCATGCCTCGGCCGGCCGGAGCAGGCCTGCGCACGCCGGGTCCGGCCAGAGGAATGTCCCTGGTAAACAAACCCTCGCAGGCCTGGAGCGGAGCCAGACCGGCTGGGCCAGGGCCTCGGCCTCGCTGCCACGGCAAGGTCCCGCGGCCACGGCCCCGAGTGGCTCCAACGTGGCCGCCCTCAGCGCCGGAGATGCTGCCACCCCGGGTGCCAGGCAGACCTGTCCACCCGCCCCGAAGCCGGAGACAAGGTGGGGATGGGGGTGACCCATCCAGGCGCCCCCCTGCCACGTCCCAAGGCAGCTCAGGGCCAGGTGGCAGGGAGCGGGCTGCCCGTGACCGGTCAAGGCCACGTGTCCTGCCTCAGTGCCATGGGCCCAGCTGGTTTGATGCAGGATGGACCCCCGGCACAGGGGCCACGCTGGGCCCGGCCTGGCATGGTGATGCTGCCCAGACCACGGGCACCTCGGGGAGGATTCCCGGGGGCTCCCGAGCAGCTCCTGCCTTGCCAGCCCTGGATGGAACAGAGCGCGCACACCCACCCCACCATGCAGCGACCCACGCACCACACGGCGTGGACACCTGCCCACCGGCACCACAGCGACACTGCCCTCGCGTGCCCCATGCCCACCGGCTGGTGCCGGCCCGGGATGAGCGGGTGGCCGCAGGGTCTTCACTGCAGGAGCCGCGCGGCCTGTAGCGCTTGGCCCCGCACGCACAGCGACAAGTCCCCCCCCGCCGCTCCGCGCTGAGGAGGGGTTTCCAAAGCAAGCGCCCAAAATATGTAGATCATTTCCTGCTCGACACAGAAAAAGCATCGTTTTAATTTAAATTAGGAACAGAAACATTCCAGGGAGCCTGGCGGGGCAGGGGGAGCCGGGGCGGAGCTGCCAC
>NW_005842591.1:480470-481535 GCF_000455745.1 Alligator sinensis
GCCCTCCACCGACAGCTGCACGCGGACACCGCGCGCGTCCCTCCAGGGCTCTGCGCCAGCACCCGTGGCCCAAAGCGCCTCGCTGCCCTGGCACAGCCACCTGCCCCCGAGAGCGGGTGCGTGGCCCAGCTGCAGAGGCGCATGTGGGTGAGCCGGTGCCCGCAGGCGCCCTGTCCTCGTCAGGGCATCTTGGCCGGGGTGCTGCGTCCTGGCCCCCGACTCGGAGCTCCCAGCCCTGCCCTCCCCCGGGGCCAGCACGGCAGGGGGCCGGTTGGTGCCACCTCATTGCACCTGCCAGCACCAGCTCCACTGGCATCAATGCACGACTGCACAGGCGCTGGGACGTACGAGCCGGGGGGGAAGAGCATGGGGCTGCCTCGGCCTTGCCAGCAGATAAGCAGCGGGGACAGCAGCTCCCTGGCCTTGGCAGCCCCCACGGGTCTCCGGCCTGACCCAGGCAGCCCGTGCTGGGATCACAAAGGGAGCGGCCGGCACCCCCACCTCCCAGACGGCTCCAGCACCAGGGAGTCGAGCCCCTTGCACAGCGGGACCGGATGGCATCAGACAGATATGCCCCACAGATGGGCTCGGGGACGTGCATGGGGCTGCAGGCACTGCACGGGCCCACACAGACGCATGCACACACACATTTGCACAGGTGGCTTTGCAGGTGGAGGCTGCAGACCCTGAGCCAGGCTGGCCGGCCCGCTGGGACCCCGCTGGTCAGGCCCCGGGTGCCTGCAGCTGCAGACGCGCTCTGGCTCACAGCCACAAACCAGCTCCTGAAACTCCGGCGAGCCTCCCACCAACCCGTCCAGGGCAAGCCGGGTCACACCGGGGACCCTTCACCCAGAGGATACGCACCCCAGGTCTCCCGAATGCGCCTCGGGCACTGCTGCGCCAGGGAAAAGATGAAGTCTGCCCCGCGCCTCAAACCAAGCCCAGGCTTTGTGTCTCTAAATCCCACTTTCCACGGGAGAAACCCAGAAGGCCCCAAGCAGACGCACGAGTTCACCAGCAGCCGGAGCGACTGACCACGCTACTGGCAGCGCCAGCCCCGGGCAC
>NW_005842591.1:481995-486525 GCF_000455745.1 Alligator sinensis
GAGCTCGGGCACCCGGGAGCGCGGGGCCGAGGAGGAGGAGGAGGAGGAGGACGGGGGCCGCGGGTGGCCCGGGGGCACGCCCTGCTTGGCCAGCTGCATCTCCAGCGTCCGGGCCTCCACCTGCGGGGAGGGGGCGGCCGAGTGCTCGGAGGGCGTGGAGGTCTCGGACGCGCTCTCGTCGCGGCTCCGCTGGGAAAAGGAGAAGCGCTTGACGATCATCTGCGAGTTCTGCTTGGCCAGCGAGCCGAACTTGGCGGCCCGCTGCAGCACCGAGCCCTTGAAGTTGCCATCGTCCACCTTGAGGTCGTCGCTGGAGCTGGCCGTGCTGAGCTGGCCCGAGTCCAGCGCCACGCTGCCGCGGTGCCCGTCGGCCTCGATGTCGGTGAGGTGCAAGTCGGAGCCGCTGGCCACCTTGATGGGGATGGGGTGGGAGATCTCCAGGCGCGCCCGCGACTCCCGCTTGGAGCCCCGGTTGAGGTTGAAGAAGCCGCGGCGCAGGCTCATCTCTTCCAGGCTCCGCAGCTCGGCCGCCGACATCCGCTCCTTCTTCTCCTTCTTGTCCTTCTTCTCCTTGCGCGACCCATCCCTCTCCTTGTCCTTCTTCATCAGGTTGAACATGGCTGCTGGGCGGCACCCGGGGAGCGCGCGGCTCCCCGCGGCAGGCGGCGGATGGCAGCTCCCGTGCCACTGGGGCTCTGCAAGAGACATGCGGGAGACCCCGGGTTAGCGATGGACGGACAGACGGACACCCCCGGCCTCTCCCGGAGCCAGAACCAGCAACCTGGAGCTACCAGCTCGGGCACCCACCCACAAGCGAGGCCCGTCCAGGATGGATCCCAGCAAACGACCCCCTCACAGCCACCCCGAGCAAGCGCTGGAGCAGAATTATGCAGCCTCCGGTGGAAGTGCTGCCCGGCCCTGCTGCTACGTCGGGGCACAGGTCTTGCCCAGCACATCCTTGCACTCCTGGCTGCACGGGCGCCCTGCAGAGCCACGGCGAGGCCCTCCAGCGAGGGTCTCGTGCCCACTTGCTCAAAAAGCTCCTTGTTCCAGGGAACAGAGGCCTCTGTCAGGGCCTGGCCTGGCCTGGCCCCCATGGTGCCTCCGCACTTGCCCCTGGGAAAAGGGCGGGTGGGCGCAGGGCAGCAGGGAGGAGCACGGGACCCCAGCCAGCAATCACTGTCATTAGGACAGCAAGTGGCGGGACCCTGGGAAAGCACGACGCTGCAGGGCAGCTAAAATTAGCCGGAGCCGCGCAGAACCCGTGACGCCCCGAGTGACCTCCAGAACAGTGGCTCTTTCATCCCGTGGCCGCCCCAGTCTGGAAGGAGGCCGGGGGAGAGGCAGGCAGCCACATCCCCGTGCCCATCCCAGCAAGGGGCAAAAGACCTGGCCAGGGACACATCCCCACCTGCCTCCGCTACACAGCTCCTGGCCAGGCCATGAGGGATGGCATGTGCCGGTGCCCCCAGGACTGCGCACATGCGAGGCAAGCAGGTGGGCTGGAGGCACCAAGACACAACGCGGACCCCCGAGCACGGGCACCGGCTGGGCAGCAGCTCCCCGGGCCCCGGGCCCGCCCTGCAGCCGAGGCGCCAGGCGGCTCCGTGGGGCCGTCTGCTTCCACAAACAAGTCACAACCCGGATGGAGGCCCCGGCAGGACCCCGGCTGCACGTAACTCGCAGGAAGCCAGGCTGCTCCAGCTCCCCGTGCCCGGGACAGGCAGGGAAGTGCTCGGGAGCGGTGCTGCTGGCTCTCAGCCCAGGGCCCTTTCAGAGGCCGCGTGCCGTGCACCCGCCCTGAGCGAGAGCCCTGGGAAGCAGAGGTCAGCGACGGCCCAGCGGAAAGGGCAGGAGAGCCGGGAGCAACGGGACCATCTCCGGATGCAGAGCAGGGCAGCGGCTTGTCCTGCTCGTGCACACAGCACTGCTTGCATCCATGCTGCAGATGGGCATGCTGAGGCCCAGAGGGGGAAGGGGCAGAGCCCGCAGATCCCAGGTGCCTGGCCGCCTGCTCCTCCGCTGCACCAGGCCTATTTGCCTCTGGCTCCCGAGGCCTGGAGGGAGCAGAGCGCTACGGGCATCAGATCCGCCGGGTCCTACCTGCTCCCCCAGGCCCGGCAGATGCGGGCTGTGCCGCACGCAGGCAGCTCCCTCCCGGGCAGGGAGCACGTGGGTGGGGAGGTGGGAACCTGAGTCAGGAGAAAAACCCGCTCCCCTGCCAGGAGCTCCTGGCACCCGGTTTCGCTGCCGGCTGTGCACCCGCCGACGGGACCCAGGGCACCCGGGCCTGGCTGCTGGCAGAAGGAGACTGGGCGCAACAGCTGCAGGCCTGGGCCAACTATCAGGTCCCCGTGGAGGCTCCTGCTGGGCACCCACTACTCCGCAGGAGCTGCTGTGAGCCTGCACCGCAGCAAGTCAGAGCCGCGCTGCGGGCGCTGAGCCCCGTCTCGCTGCAACTGGAGCAGCCTGGGCCACGCTGCCTCTTCCTGAGGCATGCCCACGCCACCATCCTTCGCTCCCAGCCCCCAGGCCAGGACTGTCCCTGCGGAGGGATGGGCACTGACCTGCCCGGAGAGGCAGGGACAGAAGCAGCGGTGCCGGGCACCGGTCCCTTGCACGCGTGTACCTGTGCCCTTTCCCAGCCCGCTTTGCAGCCGGCACTGCTGCTGGCCTCTCCCATACGGCCAGGTGCACCCTACCACCCGCCTGCAGCCAGCTCCTCCCCGGGGACGTGCTCAGTGGCAGGACACTCCCCTTGGCCCAGCCCGAGGCCGGAGCAGGAAGCGCTTGGCAAGGCCCACACACGTCCACACCAGCCCCAGCTTTGCTGCAGCTCCTGGCTCCCAGCCCACACCCTGCCAGCCTTGCCCCGGCAGCCGCCCTGCGTTCCTCCCCCTCCTTATCCCAGTCAGGGCCGTAGGACTCGGGCAGGGCAGGCCCCTGGTGCTCCGCAGGCAGGGAAACCGCCAGGCCTCCAAACAGGCGGAGGCAACAACTGTGCCGGGCACATGCGGCCCTCGCTGCAACCAGCACCCGCTGCCGGGGGGATAACGAGATGCTGAGCCACCCCACGCGACTGCCTGCTCACACGTCTCCCACCCGGGACCCTGCCGCAGCAGGCCAGGGGCTGGTGGATGTGCCGCAGTGCCTGGGTGGCGCAGGCCCTCTCTGCCAGCGCCGACCGCTGCCCCCTTCTCTGCCCTCTCGCCGGGTGCCTCAATGCCCCCGGGCACGACTGCAATGAACCCGGGCCTGAGCCCAGCACAAGGCACTGCCCCTCCATGGGCCCAAAGGGTTCAGGCCTTGCCCTCACCAAGGAGGCGCCCATCCTAGCCCAGATAGGGCACGAGCTGCAAGGGAACAGCAGGGCAGCTGGGGTCTCGACCCCAGGTGGCCCAGCTCCTGCCCCACGAACCGCGGACAGTGGTCAGTGGCACCACCGGCCCTCCAGGAGCCAGGTTTCCCCCGCGCGGGGGGCACAGATGGACCGAGATGCTGGCAGGACGGGCCTCTCCCGCGCACGCTCCATCCCTTTGTGTCCCCGGCAGCAGGGGAGAGCAAGCGCTGCCATCTGCATGGCTAATCAGCCAGACACGCCAATTAACAGCACGGGCCACACGCTCCCACCCCAGAGCCAGCCGTTTTCTACGCCAGGGCAGCGAGCGGCAGCTGCAGGTGGAGCCCAGGCTCGCTGCCAGGCGGGTGCACGGACAGATGCCGCGCAGTACGGGGGGAACCCGTGCCCACCCCACGCAGGGTCACAGAAGGGAGGGGCGGCCGGCCAGGACCACGGCACGCACCAGGCCACAGGCCTCTAGGATGCCACAGCATCCAGCTGCCCTGCCAGGCAAGGGCACAGCACCGGGGCTCCCAGAGAGCTGTCACCAGGCCACGGGCTGAGCGCCCCCTGCAAAGCAGCTGGCTGGAAGTACCTACGCCCAGGGCCGCGCGGGAGCCCCGACTCCCTGGGGAAACTGTGTCACAGCCACAAGAAAAGCCTACCTCCAGGAGACGTCGTCCCCACCGCTCTTGCCGAGCCCGGGGACTGGAGAGACTGTCTTTGGCTGGAGCCAAGCGCTCCCAGCACCCAGTGCCTCTCCCTGCCTCACCCTGCTGTCACGTGGTGCTCACCGGCTCCGAGGCGTATCCGGAGCAGCCGGGCAGGACGGGCGCGATTGCACAGCGCTAGCAGAGAGGAGGGGACAGCAGGCCCCAGCTCTCACCTGGGAAAAGGCAGCCGGGCCCGCTGCGGGGCCAGGGACATGGGGGGAACGCGGCAGCCCCTGCGCCCGTGAGGCCTCCCACCACCCAAGCACCCTGCACACCTGGTGCAACGCGTGGCTCCGGGACGGCAGCAGTACCTGCGTTCCCATTCCCGGGGCTGCCTCGCCCCCTGCTCCCCCCGCACGGGCTGCCCCGTTCAGCCTGGCAAGAGCCAGCTGGCACGCTGCGCTCGGTAGCCCTGGCGCGCCCCACCTGGCCCGGCCCGGCCCGGCCCAGCGCGGCCGGGAAGCTGCTCTTGAGCAA
>NW_005842591.1:487098-517464 GCF_000455745.1 Alligator sinensis
GCGGACGCTGCCGGCGGCGAGCAGAGCTGCCAGGGAGGTTGTCGCAGCCTCCCCCGCGCCCCAGGGCCCGATCCCGATCCCGATCCCGATCCCGATCCCGCCGGGCCGCTCCGCTCCGCACCGCCGGGCGCCTGCGCGGAACGGCCCGCGGGTGGCACCCCACGCACGGCCGCGACATGCCCCTCCCTGCATGTGCACAGGTGTGACCCCGCACGTACGGGAGACACCCCACTACCCCCCAACACACACACACGATACCCCCCTCCGGGCACGTGCACACAGGGCATACCCTCCTCCACACGTGGACACGAGATACCCCCAGGCACACGCACATACAAGATACCCCCCTCCAAATGTGCACACGCGAGACACCCCACATGTACGCACTGGCAGGACCCCCCCCTCCATGCATGCACACGTGAGAGACCCCCACATATGCACACAAAATACCCCTCCATACAGGCACTCAGGCGAGATGCCCCCACATGCTCACCCCCACCCCCTGAAGTGTGGCATCTAACTGGGGACCAGAGGGGAGCAGGGAGCGTGGCAAAGGCAGGGAGACGGGGCTGCACCGCTGGGCCTGGCCCGGCCTGCCCCTTGCGGACTGGGGCTCCCTCCCCAGCTCCATCCCACGCGGGGGCTTCCCCGTGTCGGGAGCCTGTGGAGACCAGGCCAGAGGTACGGGTGAGGGGCTCGGATACCACAGGCCAGGGGACCTGGGAAGGCTGAGCCCGGAGCCGTGCGGGCAGGGTCAGCCTCTCAGGAAGACGGGGAGGGGATGCACTAGGCGCTGGCACCAGAGACACCCAGGGGATGTGGGCAAGCGCCTGAGTGACCGTGGCAGCTCCGTCGGGCCCGGGGCTCGCTGGCTCCAGCACCCAGCAGGGCTGTCTGAGCTGTCATCAGGACCCCTGCGAGGCAGCTCCGGGCGCGAGGGCGTGGGCCGGGCCTTTCAAAGAAGCCCAGTGTGAGGGAGTTAGGAGGCGAGGGCAGCACGGGGGGGGGCGCTCATCCCGGAGGACAGGTGGCAGGGAGGGTGGTACTATGGCACACGTCACCTGGGTCCTGTTCTTGGGGGCTGTTTTGCCTCTGAAGCAAAAGGGCTGCAGCCCGAGCTTGCTTTTGTCCCAGCATCTGAAAGAGGCGGGCTGGCAGGGATGGCCAGAGGTCACGTCCCCTCCAACTCCTGCTGCAGGCCAAGTCAGCCCGGTCCAAATCACCCCAGACTCGTGCTTGTCGCACCTCGCGACACAACAACCCTGTCGCACAACTGCCAGGCACGCTGCTCCCCCCACACCAAGAGCGCCGAGAGCAGGGCACGAGGGCACGGCCTGCATCCTGCTGCCGCAAAGTCCAAGTGCACTCAAGACAGGGGAAAGGAAGGCAACCGGCCCCTCTGGTCTGATCAGGGGGCTCTGGCGCTGCCCCCGCAGGTCTCGGGTGATCTGTTAGAGCAGGTACATGATGGAAAACCTGCTGCTGTGGGCAAGCCGAGATAGCAGGAGAGATCTCGGTGGCCCACGGGCTTTCGGGCGCAGGCGTGAGGCTGGCAGGACTGTGCCTCACGTCACCTTGCAGCAGATGCTCCCCAGCCTGGCGTCTAGGTGGGTGCAGAAAAGCAGCGGCAGCAACAGCAAGGCCTTCCCCGTAAGGGCACCGTGCGGCTCTGGGCTCCTGCAAGCAGACGGCCTGGAGCTGCCCTGTCCCCAGGTGCAGTCTCGGGGAACGGGCAGAGAGCACAGGGCAGGAAATGGGACATGCAGCACGGTCTCGGAGCCACTGAATATCTGGGACATGTCCCTGGTCCCCTGGCGGTGTCCCGAGCAGGGTCTGCGGTGCTCATGAGGACGTCCAGTCCTTGTGATATGTGTGATGTTATTGCAAGCGTGCTGGAGCCACAGCCAACCGTGTCGCACGACCCCGATGAGCAAATGAAAGCATTGGGCCCCGTTAAGTCAGCTCGTCTGCCCTTTGCCCCACTGCGGTGCAGCCCTGCCAGGCTGTCTGGCCCAGAGACATGGCCTGGAGGGGAGCTCTCGGGGCCAGCGTGCTCAGGCAGGCAGCACGCCTGGACATGAAGAGCCGGGACGTGATCCCAGATCTCAATCTGACCAAAGGGGCTGGAGCGGCCTGTCCCCACCACAAAGCTCCTCGTGCACTGCTGCGGTCATATGCCACCCAAGAGCGAAGGGAGTTCAGCCTGGCTGAAAGCACCAGCGCAGCCTCTCTTCTGCATTTATCTGCCCTCAACCGCTCCCCGCCACCCTCGTGTTTGCATCTGGTGCCGTCTCGGCCTCGGAGCCTAATGGTGAGAAGGGCAAAGGAAGGGCAGGCCGTGCCAGCGGCACCGAGGGCCCGTTTGATGGCCTGCGACACGGACATGGCTCCCGTGGGTGTCAACACTTGGAGCTGCCCCAGGCTCCTCCAGGAAGAGGGACGTCACGAACCCCGTTAACAGCAATGCGCTACCTGGGAAAGAAAGGGCCCCGTGAAAGTCACAGTCCTCACAGTCCCCACGGCGGAGGTGGACCCAGGAAAGGCTGAATAGCTCGTGCCAGCACCGCGCCGGGCAGGGACAGATGCTCTGAGCAGCACCAGGATCCCTCCCCTCACCGAAGCATGACACAGGGGGGCCAGAACCACGACGGACGTGGGTGCACATGGAGGTCTGGGCAGCAACATGCAGAATCCCAGCAGGATCCAGGTCTCTGGGCTCAGCCGTGGCCAGAGCCAGGGTGGAGGAGCCAGAGGCCTGGGGCAGCTTGCAGAAGGCCGGGGCATTACTGGGGAAAGTGCAGGGTCCAGGCCATGCTCTGCTGCTGCGACTGCAAGTGCATCTTGGCCCCAGGGGATTTTGCCTTTCACAGCATGCAGCAAGGAGCTCCATCACCCCCAGGGCCTGCGCTGCCCTGCGGAGAGGCACGCGTCTCCCTGAGCTGCACCCTTGGCACGGGGCCGTCCGGCGCGCTCCCTCCCCTGAGCAGCCTGGGGGCTGGCACATGTGCAGCCGTGGGCAGCTCTGAAGGCTGCAGGGACATCACGAGGCAACCGGCCCACATGTGGCCCCCGCCAGCACCTCCTCCCTGCCCGGGGGATGCTTTCCATGCAGCTGGGCCCAGCTGGCCAGACAAAGGAGCGGTGCAGGAGCTTGGTCAGCGCAGCAAAGGGGCTGGCATTGCACGGGGCTTGCTGCACCAGATGGGCCGGGTGGGGGGAGCGTTTAACGGTTGGATTAGACACCGGCCGGAGGGGGTGGAGGGGAGCGTGACGCAGCGCACAGCTGCCTGCTTTTGTCAGCATCCCGAGGACGCGGCCTGCTCTTTGTCTTGGGCACGTGGGGCTGAGCGGTCTGGAAGGGAGCGGCACACGCAGCTCCTCCGGGGAAGGGGCATCGGCCCTGCCCTGGATCCCAGCCCAGCGTCTGCGCCGGGTCCTGAGCAGGTCTCCCTGCCTCGCCCAGGGGTCCCTCTGAGCCTGGGACCTGACCTCAGGCTTCACCGGGTGCGACGAGACCTCGCAGACACCTGCAGCCCATCTCCTGCAACACCAGATCCTGTCCTGGCCTCCACAGAGCGGGGAAACAGCCCTTCCGGCCAGGCTTCCCCCTGCTCCAGCAGGTCGCGTTAGCCAGGCGCAAACACCCCGCAGCTGGGGAGCCAGACCAGGAAAGGGGGTCCCTAGCCCGTGCCGGCCCCTAGCACATGGCAGCAGGAGTGGCAGGTTCGGGGCCTGGGGAGCAATGGAGACAGTTACCCGCTCGGCCCCCATGCCCCTGGCCAGCATCGGGACCGAGGCCCCAGCATCTCACTGAGGGGGCAGACCCCCTCGCCAGGGCCCTGGGACTGCCCTCCAGCAGCGGAGGACCGGACCCTTACTGCCACTGCCCGCGGCTCGAGCGGTTCCCTGAGGCTTGGCGCGTGACGCCGCCAAGGCCACCGAGGGAGTCGGTGCCAGAGCCAGGCCCTGAGATCCAGGCCGCTCCATCGGCATGGACCACGGTGTCTCCAGGGGCGCTGCCCAGCCGGATCCAGGGCAGGGGAGCACCGGGGACCCCTCGCCTCTCATCTCCCCCACCACCGCTCAGCCGCAGGCTCTGGCTCGGTGCTGAAGCAGGACAGCGACGGGGCTGCAGACAGTGCGGGATTCTCCTCCCGTCCCCTACACTGGAGCCCCCGCGCCCACCCGCCGCCCCGGGCGATCCCAGGAAGCTGCCAGGCCTGAGCCCCGGGGGAGGAGGCTCCCCTGCGCAGGGCCTTGCGCAGCAGGCTCTGCAGCCAGGCAGGCCACAAGCAGCTGGGGAAGCCCCGGGTGGGAGCGCACACGTGATGCTGCCGGCAGACGGACGGCTCCGGTGCTCACGATTCGCTCTCCCTCTAGCGGCCCGACACGGAAACTGGCTGGCCCGGCCACGGGTCCCCTGGCAGCCCTGGCTCCAGCCGTCTGCGCCAGGCACAGGGCGCGGGTCTGCCCGAATGCAGCCACGTGCAGGACAGCGCTGCCGACCCCTGGACCTGCTGCTCCTTTAACCTCAGAGCCAGCTCCAGGCACCTCCCGGCGCTGGGAGCCTGGGCCCGGCGCTGGGCCTGGCTCTCCGGGGACCACGAGCGGCCGCGGAGACGTGCTGGGCCCTGCCGCAGCAAGAGCAGGCAGAGAGTGGGGCAAAGCAGTGTCACCACGCTGAGTGCAGCTCGAAGGAAGGTGCTTCATTGCTTCGCCCTTGGGTGCAGGGGTCTCCTGGGGAGAAGTCAGGAATAGCAGGGGATGGGTGAGATGCCCGCCAGCTGCCAGGCTCCTGGAAATGCCCTGATGCTTGCAGGTGCGTTGATGCTCCCCTGCACGCACGGCTTATGGCTCTGCAACGCGGAGGGAAGGTGGCATCTCTGGACCCCCCGGACCTGCCCGGGAAAGCCCGTCCTCTTCCAGGCAGGGGCTGAGCTCTCCAGGCAGGGGAGCAGAGGCCTGTGGGCCCCCACCTGCACTCCTGACCGCACCGGGGAGGAGCGCCCGTGTCAGGCCAGGAGCCCCAGGCAGGGCCCCGGGGGCCGGCGCTGACGGGGCTCTTTGTTTTGTCCCCTGTTGCTGCTTAGCGGGGAACAAAAGGGGCAGTCAGGCGGCACATCGGCCTCTTTGTGTCCCGGCCAGCGAAGCGCTGAGCCCGCGGCCCGCCCGCACGCCCGGCCCCATTACCTCACTCCCTCGGAGAGCACCGTGGGCGCCCTCCCGGCTTCCTCTGCGTCAGACCCCGAAGGCCTTGCAGCCAGGGGAGGCCTGGCCAGACCCCTGCCAGTCTCCCAGGAGGGGCCCAGGCCGCGAGGCTGTGGGGCTCCCCAAAGGGCCTGGACGGTGCTGCCCGTGCAGGGTTGCTGGGGTAAGCCCTGGGCTCAGGCCAAGGACAGCACCTGGGCACCATGGGTGCCCACCGCCTGTCCCAGAGCCACGTGTGGGACATGCATGCACACCGTGATGGGGGGGAGGGGGGGACCACGACACACGTGTGCAAAGCCTGGCTGCAGACATGCCCCCACTCCTTTCTCCGGACACGCTTTGCCAGCGCGAGCCCCGTGTGCTGAGGGCGCCACCGACCCAGCAGCGGTGCCGCGACCGGCTGAGACGGGCCCGTGGCCCCGTGCCGGGGCCTGCGCCAGGGGTAGGATGCAGTGGTTGTCACTGCCCCGGGTGGGCACATCTAGGCTCTGCCACCCTGCGCAACCCCCCTGGCCAGTCCCACAGCTGCCCTGTGCCTCGGTTTCCCCAGCTGCAGGACAAGGCTAGCAGCAACGTCTCGGCAAGGGGGTGACCCTGGGGCTCAGCCCCGACCAGGGCCTGAGGGAGCCGAGCAGGACACTCCAGTCCCACCTGCTGGGTCTCCCCTCCAAGCCAGGGGCCTTTCTGGGCAGGCCCCAGGCGTCTCCCCGCTGGGGGTGGCAGGCAGCCCCCACCTCGCCCCACGGACAGCGCTGCTGCCAGGCTGGAAAGACCCAGAGCAGCCGAACCACGGCATCACGCGCTTTTGGGGGGTAAGCCGCCCCCCCCGCCGGCCGGACCTGCCGAAATCTCCGGGGATCAGCGGGAGACAATGGCAGAGAAAGCATTGTGCTGACAACTCCGCAAAGCCGGCCCGCCGCCCGCCGGCCCCGGGACTATATAAAAGCCCGGGCGCTGCAGCAGGCAGACGTTACATGGAAGACCCCGCCGCACAGACCGAGCTAGGTGAGTGTGGGCTCAGCTCGCAGCTCTTCCTCCCCCGTCTCCCAGCCTCCCTCCTTCTGCCGCTCTCCCGCACACGCGGACGGCCGGACAGGCCTTTCCTGCCTGGCTCCGTCTCCCTCCTGCCTTGCAAAGCCCGTGTCTGCCCGGGCTCTGGGTGCATCCCACCGGCAGCTGCTTGGGCTTTCCCGGACCGTGACAACCCCAGCGGGACGGGCGTGAGAGCCAGGCACGACCGCCTGGCCCCCCCAGGCTGTCCCACCCCTGTATCTGCCACAGCTCCTTCACCTTCAGTCTGGGCCGGACAACGGGAAGAGACACCCGTGACTGGGGGCAGACAACGTCCCTCCGGCCGTGGGCAGGGGCAGCGTGCCAGGGAGCCAGGCTGGGAAAGGCTAACCCCATCCAGCTGGGGGTCTTTGCTAATGAACCCAGCTGTTCTGCAGCCCACGAAGCCAGGAGAGTGCCACGGGGTCACCCGCAGTGGCCTCCCGCTGTGGAGGATGCCGTCCAGCCGGCATCCCCAGGCTGGGGGCTCAGCCAGCTGGACAGCAGGCCCCAGCCCCAGGGACTCGCCCGGTCAGGCAGGCAGGGGCTCTGGGCAGCTCCGTCCAGCCCTGCCTGCAGCCACGGGCTGGTGCAACATGCCCGGCCGGGCTGAGCGGCACTGCCCTCCTCTGGGGACGTGTGGCAGCATGCAGGAGTGAGCCTGGTGCACGGATGCCCGCACGTGCAGGGCGCAGGCAGGCTCTCTCCTGCGGCCCGCTGGGTGACCGAGCCACACGTGTCCCTCTTCCTCCACTTCCAGACTCCACCCCAGTTGCCAGGATGGCGCAGACGAACCCCCTGCCTGTCCCGACGGGCCCCTGGAAGGTACGTCCCGGCCGCTGCCAGGCCCGGGCTGCAGCAGCCCCCAAACATGGCTCGGATGGGGCAGCCAAGGGGCCTGGCCCGGGGTCCCGCGCAGCACAGGGCAGGGCTCAGAGATCTGCAGGTGGCCAGGCCACGGGCCGGTGACAGGTGACGACCGAGGGGCCGGGGCAGGTGGCTGGAAGAAGCCACGCACGTTGCAAGGAGCAGCCGTGGGCAGGGCAGGGTGGAAGGGAGCACGGGGGGCAGCAGGTGGGGGACGAAGCCGGACCAGGCAGAGCATCGGGCACCCAAGGGGCGCCGGGCGGCTAACGTGGCCACGGACTCTCCCTCCCTCCCAGATCACCCTGTACGACCAGGAGAACTTCCAGGGCAAGCGCATGGAGTTCACCACCTCCTGCGCCAACATCATGGAGTGCAGCTTCGACAACATCCGCTCCCTGAAGGTGGACTGCGGCGCGTGAGTACCGGTGGCCGTGGCGGGCCCAGTGCACCCCCTTGATGCCAATGCTGCCCCCATAACTAACCACCGCTGTTCAGCTTCGTGCTGCTCGTGGGCATGGCACGAACCCCCCAGTCCGTGCAACGCCGGTGGGCTCTGTGCGGCCAGGATGCAGGGGGCCACGTCCCCGTGGCGGCATGTGTGGTACCAGCACTGCCTGCCCCAGCCCCTGGGGCCCGGGACAGCCCTGGCACCTCTCGCTCTGTCCCCGCAGCTGGATCGGCTACGAGCACACGGGCTTCTGCGGGCAGCAGTTCACCCTGGAGAGGGGCGAGTACCCCCGCTGGGATGCCTGGAGCGGGAGCAACGCCTACCACGTCGAGCGCCTCATGTCCTTCCGCCCCATCTGCTCCGCGGTAAGCGCTGCCCGCCCCGGGGCCAGCTCCCTTCCCAAGGTCCCGTGAAGAAGCCTGGCTACAGGTCCCTGGGCCATGCCCGGTTTGCTAGGTGTGCTCGGGCCCCGTCCTCCTCGCAGCGCTCAAAGCAGGTGCAGCCCAGGAGCTGCCAAAAGCTTCGGGGCCCCAGCAGGTTTGGGGACCGGGCCCCGCACACCTTCCCCCACGTGCCTGCTTGGGAGCTCCCCGAGCAGAGCACAATGCTCTTGGCCTGGAGCCACAGCTGCGAGTAGCAATAAGGGGAGCCCAAAAGCCACAGCTGTGCCGGGGGGATGCTGCCTGTGCTCCCCTCTCACCGTGCTCCCCTCCGCGGCCAGAACCACAAGGAGTCCAAGATCACCCTCTTCGAGAAGGAGAACTTCCTGGGCCGGCAGTGGGAGATCGGCGACGACTACCCCTCGCTGCAGGCCATGGGCTGGGCCAACAACGAAGTGGGCTCCATGAAGGTCCTGTGCGGCGCGTAAGTCCAGGCTCGCGGGACGTGCCCTGGGGACGCAGACCCACCACATGCGGTTTGCAGCGGGGCCATGGGGCTTCCTCCAGTTAAACCCCTCTGGGCAGGGCCCGCCCCAGCTTCGCGGTCCCTTTGGTGGTCTCCAGCCCTGGGGGTGGTAGTGGGGTAGGGGGAGGACCTGGCACAGGGAAGTTCGTGGCTGTGGAAGGAGCACGCAGGCCTGACACCAACCCCACGGGGTGGGCTGGGGCAGCTCCTGTTCCCCGTGTCCTCACACCCGGGTCCGTCTGTCTGGTTGCAGCTGGGCTTGCTACCAGTACCCTGGCTATCGTGGCTACCAGTACATCCTGGAGTCCGACCACCACGGAGGAGACTACAAGCACTGGAGAGAGTGGGGCTCCCACGCCCAGACCTTCCAGATCCAGTCCCTCCGCCGCATCCAGCAGTAGGCAGCCGTGCCCGCGGGCGCCCTGCTTCCCTCCCGCCGGGCCAGCCTCTTGCGCCGGCCCCCTTGGTGCTAACACCCCCCCCGACCACGTAACCAGCACACCGAACCGATTGCTGTACTCTAGCGCGACGGCTTCGGGGCCCTCCCAGCCGCCAATAAAGGTGCCTGAAACCCAGACCCGCTGCGTGGTGGTGATTGCAGCCCTGCTGAGGGTGGTCGTGGCGGGGGGTTCAGTCTCTCCCGTGCCGCAGGGGCACACCGGGGCGAGGACTAAATGCAGCTGTGACTAACCCAGCGCGAGCCTGGGATTTCACCGAGCAGGCCCTGGCGCTGGGCATCGCGCCCACGAGCCTGGCGGGAGCAGGCACAGCCCCTTGCGAAGCCCAGACAGGGAGGCAAAGCAGGCAAAAGCTGCAGTACCGCGGCCGTGGGGCGCTGGGCAGCCACAGACACCGCCCGTAGCTGACCCCGGTGTGGAGGTGGCCTCGCGGCAGCCAGGGTATCTTCCACTTCCTCTGCTCTCCCGTGGGAACTGGCTCCGGCCCCCCTTCCCCTCTCCCTGCTACATGCAAGGGTGGTAGATCCAGGATGCCAAGCCCCCCCAGAGCATCGCCAACCTCAGCTTGAGCCCTGTAATCCCCACCCACACTCCTGCCCAGGGCAGCTGGACCCCAGGCACCTCCGACCAGCCTCTGCTCTGCCCCGACGCCATCACCTCCAAGCCCGGCCCACCTCTCACCTGGGCATCGCTGCACTACGAACCCCGATGCACGATGCAGCGTCCTGTACCGTGCACCGGAGTAACCCGGTCGCGACTGCGCCCGCCGGCTGCGCGCTTCGAGGGGCTCGCGAGGTGGGAGGAAGAGGAAAGAAGCACACGCCGACACCCGCAAACTTTAAAATTTTTATTCAACAATTTACATCACTTATCGTCTGTCTTTAACATAATTTGATCTACACAAATTTCTCTCAGTTCTTTTTTTCCTGATAAAATAGTAAAATTTGGGGATAAAATTTCTGAAGACCTGTTGGTGCAGTATCAAGTTAAAACCAAAGTCAGGTAATTTTCTAAACATTGAGAGAGGGTGAAGTATGACATTGCCAGTAACGATACGTCATGCCATTACAACGTGTGGACATTACCTAGCCTTAGTCCGTGACAGCCTGCACTAGCCGGAGCTGCGGCGGGTCCCTAGATCCCACCCCACGCCCGCTACCCGCACCCTCGCACCCTGGCCACGGACCACGGGTCCAGCTGGGTTAAAAAACGCACTCACTGAGTTGAAATTATTGGAAAGGAGGCAAGAAAAAACAAAACCTTCAATGCTGCGCCAGGCCCCGTCCCTGCCGCCCCCACGAGGTAGCGCGGCTCCCGGGCCGCCAGGACAGCGCTGCGCCACGGGCAGGCTACGTGCCAGGGAGCCAAGCTGAAATGAGAACTAGAGCGGGCAGGAGGGGACGCTGCCGCTACTGCCAGGGAGCGTGGCATTGGGGTGCCGCTAACACTGAGACAGGCAGGGGAGGGGGTTACGCTGTCCTATATAAACACGCCAAGAGCCCCCAGCAGGCTGCCATGCTGCCTACGTATGAGCGACGGCGGAGAAGCAGCAGCCCTGAGCTGAGCAACGCTCCTGCAAGACGAGGACTACGCTCCACCGAGGAGAAGGGGGCAGAGGATGGGCAGCTCCCGGGTCCTTCCTCTACTGGCAACTCAGCCCTGCCTGCCCTATGGTTCTGGGCTCTCGCAGACGGTGCCCGCCACCCAGCCATGCCACCTCTTAGCACAACCGAAGCGAAGGCACCAGGACGCATCATGGTCCCCCTTCCCAGCCCGGAGGTCAAAAGAACCAAGATTCCCCCCAGACACAAGCACGCGGCCTGTCCCGCTCGCCCAGCCCCACGGAGCGTGCGTTTGGTCTCGGCGCAGCCGGAAGTTTGCTGGCACTCCCTGGGCTCGCCGAGACGTGGCTGCACCAGACGGGCTGCAGGCTAAAAGAACAGCCAGCACGACCGGGATCTGCACCACGGCCCCTCCAGAGGGCTGGTGCGGGCACACCGACGGCTGTCCCCCAGTCACAACCTGCACAACAGGAAGGAAGACACCAGGTCACCTGCTAGCACGGCCGGAAAGCCAACCGCGGCACCCTCTCCTCCCCCAGCGAAGCTGCTTTTCCTTTTCAAATGCAACCCAGGCTACTGAACTGAACTGAACTGAACTGAACTGAACTGAAGAGGCCCTGGTTTCTGCTACAGCTAACAGCTAGCACAGAACTGTCACCTCAGGTCAGACTCGTGCAGAGATGGGAAAGCCAACGGACGCGATGATAGCACAGGAATGCGAGAGAAAAAAAAAAAGGGCAGATAAGTCACTTCTGGTAATGAGGGACAAATTAAAATCTTTCAAAACATGTGCATAGCTTTATTCATCTGCTTAGAACTAACCTTTTCACGGAGCTTCAGCGAAACCCGCGTGTGCAAAATGCATTTCTAAAAAGTAATGCAAGCAAGCTTTCACATTTACAGTGGCAGAAGTACAGAGACTCGAACAGAAACCACACATCAGGGAGAGTGAATCTAGAGAGAGGTGCCGAATGGAGAAAGCCAAGAATTGCACAGTTCAATATTCTGGAGGCAAACGGGTTGCAAACATAAGCGTTTCTCTGAACGTTACTTAAGCAAGGTGCGTCGTCTTTTTCCTTTACAAAATTTTTTCATCTTTTTATTTTTTCCTTTTTTTTTTTTTTTTTTTAAAGAACGAACGAAAGAAAGAAAAAAGAAACGAAACTACCTGGGAAGGAAAAACAGCCCCTTGGGAAACAATTTTCAGCCTCTGCAGAAAAGCCTGAACTCGGTTCCAGACTACCGCTCGTTTTGCAGACAAAGCGTTACAAAACCTCCTCGTGTTAACAGAAGAGCAGCAAGCCAGAATTTGTCACACACGCGTGCTCACACACACACACACACACACACGCGCGCGCGCGCGCGCGAAGGTCACGTTAAGAGAGGAAGGTGCTATGCTATAGGACTGGGATGACCCCCCAGCGTGTAAAACAGCCACTATTCAGAGTCAGCTCAGAGATAAGGCTCCCGTTTCAACAGCGAGCAGCTGGTTACGGAGCACTGCAGCCAATGTAGACGGCAGGAGGGGTGCGCTTGCAATGCCAGGCGCGCGAGCGAGGCGGCCAGCCACCGACCCCGGGCACCAGCAGCTCGCAAGAGACTCGAGCAACCTGCAGCCTCTGTTCGAAAGAAACTCTCTCACCCCCGGAAGGCACGTTAAGAGGAGAAAAAGCAAAATGCTGCTCAGCAAAGCCCCGGCGCCGGAGAAGCTAGTGAAGCCGGCAGCGGTATCCCCCTGCCATGCTGCCGGCAGCGGGGCTGCATCTCCCAGGCACGCTCACCCTGCCCGTGCCCCCTCCGGCCTTCTCTCGTCTGTACAAATAACACCCCCTTTGCTGAAAGAGTCTGTGATCAGCAGAGAGGTCAAGCCGGTTCTCTTCAGTTCCTGGCACCTCTCCCCTCGCCTGCCTCCTTCAGAGCCAGCATTGCTCCGGACTGCCAGGGTTACCTCAGCAAAGCAAGGGAGCGCTCGGCTCGTGAACGGGTTGGCAAAGAGCGACGGAGGCGAGCCGTTCCAGGCTGCGAGCCGGTGCCCTGGCGCAGCAGAGAGCGGACATCCCCAGGCCTTGCTCCATACGCTTGGCAGAACAGGTGGAGAATGCCCACGGCGGAGGCCAGCCGGGCTGCCCCGTGCCCCGGGGGAAGCTCATGTGACTTCCGATACTGTTGGCGACGAAGCGTTCAAAAAGCGATCTTGCTGAGATCAGCACTGGCCTGCCAAGTATCTGCACGAGCAGCAAGCCACTAGGGCACAGTCCGCTGACCCAAGATTATCCGTGGTCGTCTTCCCCGCTCCAGCCAAAAAGGAAGAGAAAGTTACAGACCTCAGAGATTCGCATTGCCCTTCCGACAGCGGCTCGAAGCAAGGAAGGAGGGAAAAAATACACAGTGTTCTTTCAAGTTAGCACAGTTTTCCTTTGCTGGCATTGCATTGCATAGTAATTCTCAAAGATGGTTCAGCACCAGTTAGTTACGCTCAGCTCCCAAACCCTGGCGTCTCTCCGGGCTTGCAGTTGCTAGGTTCCCCTTCAAATTAGTGGCTGTGTTACAGGAGGGATCAAACCATCCTTAGAGGAACTATATGGTCATGTAAAAAAAGTGCATCACATTCTCGGTTTTCAGAGTTACTCATAGCAGCAGTAGCATTAATCCAAGACGGGAACAGTTGTCGATTCAAATCTTAAATGCAGCAACACTGAAATGAAATGTCTTCAAGGTCACAAGAGGATCCTTCTCGAAAGAAGCAAAGGAAAATTAGATGCTAGAGTCTCGACAAAAAGGTAGGGGGTAAAACCGAACTATTTACACACTCAAAAAGAAATCCTTGTTAAAATACTGAATTTTTACAACACCTAAGGAAAAAATATGTATTTTAAGAATAAAGCAGAATCTTCTAAAGCAGTATCCGTTTTTTGGAACCCTTGTTTAGCACCTGAGGAAAGACCATATGGGGAGCAGACAGCTTTGATCAGAAAACTGCAAGTCAGACAACGGCTAAACGTTCGTCTGGTCTCAGCACACAATTCTCATGCCACAGAGAGAAGGAAATGGAGCCGACTCATTTAAAAAATAAAATACAATAAAATAAAAGGATACCATACTCAGACTCATCGATAAGGCCGTAGAAAAGGGATACTGCTGTTACAAAATGGCTTTTGAACCCCAAACGCAAATGACGCTTTCTGATTTAACAGTCAACGAGACCTACAGCTCAGTCCCCCCGGCCCAGCGTGGCCCTGACTTTTGTCCCATTACCGGGACTGTGATTTCACAACAGCCACCCGATGTCCTGCGCAGCCCACGCCGGACAAGGGGACTACTCGGAGAGCAAGGACCAAGCGGGCACCCTGCCCCGTCTCGGACGCCCGCTGCCTCGGGGGCAAGCTACGCGACTTGGGAGGACTTTTCAGCGGGACGCAAGGAAGCCGGCTGTACCCTGGCGGCACAAGACGCAGCGCACACTGCTGCAGCTCCACGATCTGGGCGAGGCAGCAGGTCTGACCGAGGGGACGCAGCCCTGCTAGTCACTCCAGATCCCCGGTTCTCAATGGGGTTCGCTTTTACCCTGTGAGGACAGGCTCGTTTGGCTCCTGCCCCTGGGGGCACAAAGCCAGACATCTATCTGTGCAGTCCCTCCATCTCCTCCCCACCTCACAACCCGAGTGAACCTTGCCTTGTGCACACGCGTGAACTGCTGGAGCAGCTTGCATCGCACCTAGTCTGGCTCTCTCCTCCCCTGGAAACAGCCTGTGCAATGAAGACGGACTCTAAAACACACCCACGCAGGCGCGCGCACACAAAAACCGTGCGACAGGGTTACTGAAAGCACCAGACACTTGTGATTTACTAAAATTAAATTGCCAGGCCAGAAAGAGCAAAAACTGAACACCCAGGAAAACTGCTAGCCACACGCACACACGAGCTGTTCTGCATTTACTAGGCGGCTGCAATGTCTTGCCATGCTCCCGTCCAGAAATGTTTCTACTCTTACCAGTGCCTTGAAGGCGCCGCGTCCAAGGAAAGCGCATCGTGTCAAAGTCACAGGCTTTGAAGGCAGTGGCAGGAAAGCGCTTATTGCCTATGAATCCCGGGAGTTGGTTATGAAAGGAGAAAGGTTTCCTTTGCATTCTCCTGCCTGCTCTCCCCACCGTCCCCCAGCTGCTGACTACAGGGTGCATTTCCAATCCAAAAAAAAGCTGTTGCACATTGGGGACATCGCAGTGCTTTGAGAAGGCAAACGACTGATTCAACAATTCAGGAGAGGTTGGAAGAAGAGCTGAGCCTTGCAGCCATCTGTGCTACAGGCATACGCCTCAAAGGAGCACATGTGGGCAGAGCGTGCACTGGCTGCTACAGCCGGAAACGGGCTCCCAAACAAGGAGCTGGAGTCCTGGGCGATCGTTTATAAATCCAATACAGGTCAAGACTCCTGCAGCAGCACAGCGCCTCCCGACACCGGGCCAGGGCAGCAGAAAGACCGATTCCCATCTCCGCGAAAGGAAAGCGACTGCCGTTATCGGAGGGAAGGGGAAGAGAGCAGAGAGCAGCTTGCAGGCCATCCCTTGGCGTGGACAAAACACACTTCAGCCCAGCAAAAAGAAATCCACCCCAAAGTGTTCAATTTGGTGCACGTCCAGGCTTCGCGGGCACGAGACAGTGCACCGAGCACGCCCAGAGCCTGTCGGGAGAGGGGTGCAGAGCTGCCAGACCCCCGTCGGGTGGGGAGAGGGAAGACGCCGCAGACAGACACACGCATGCATGCACTCGGCTTGTGCAGGAATAACGACTAAAATAAATATCCAACCTCACCTGGCGCGAGGCAGCCAAGGCTGGGGGGCTGGGGAAGCGGAAGGGGCTGACTCTCGGGGCCTACAGTCAATGCAAAGGCAAAAGATGCTTTTTGCCTGCCCCAGTGTCTTCATAGCGATTAAAAACCAAGCCAGTCCCGATCCGTTTTTAGTGCCCCCCTCCTGTACAACTGGTCCTGCAGGGTTTGGTGTTAAATTCACTTGGCTTGGTGTGAGGAAAGCAACAGGCACAAATAAATACAGCGTTCATCCTCCCAACGCGAAGGAAACGCCAGCACACGCAACCGCTTGGCTCCCGGCCGTCGCTCCCCACACCCCGCACGCACGCACGCACACATGCGCACACACACACGCACGCACACCATGGTCAGGCCCTAGAGTGGGAGCCACCACGCTCCTCCTCTCGGCTGTATTTGGTTTATGCTACAGTACTAATACTCTGAGTCAAAGGAAAACTCGCGAGACTGATCAGCGTAACACGCTAGCAGTATTTCACCGCGCTAAATTAGTCACAGCTCGACTTCAGTCTTTAGCAACTTACACAAAAATAATCAGAAAACAGATTAAATCTTAAGATATTTTTAATAAGTGCTCAGTAAAGAATTGTGTGAGGACGTCAGGAGGAGACTGCGGACAGACAGAGAGGGTTACGTGTTACAAAACAGCACAAAGTTTATTCCATGGTCCTGCCTGTCCCTAGGCAATGAAGTCTATCAAACCTGTTACCCAGAAATACTGCCTTTGTTAACAAGCTGGAAAGTTTCCTAACCGCTCGCATCCAACTCTTACAACCAATGGAAGTTTGAAGGGAAGCAGTCAGAGAGGTGAGATGTTGGAGAACACGGTGGAGAGCGCTGCAGAGGGAGGGAAGGGGCAAGAGGATGGGGCAGCGAGTGAGAGGAGCGGGGACAATACTTAGACAGATTAGTCTCTCATTTCTTGGAGAACTTTGCTATTTAAAAAACAAACTGGACTAGGCTAAGAGGAGTTTCCTCAATTTTTCAGCAAGACAGGGATTTCTAACGCTAAGGGTCAGATTCAGTTTAAATGTTACTGCTGTTCAGCTTCTGCACCAGAGCGGCCCCACAAACAGGGTCTGGGCAGGGCCGGATGCCCCAGGCAAGCTCAACAGCTCGTTTGCTTGTTTAAATGGAATCCAGCCCTTAAGGCGGCGAGTGATTACACAAGGCAAATAAAGTACAGCCGAACCTTAAAGCCCGTCAAACAAACTGGAGAGCTGCCATCGGCCTCACGCTCCTTCTGCCTCAGTCTTTTAGGTCGCCTTTTCCAGTTTGTTCAACACGTTAAGGCTCATGAACCCCACGGCGCTCCCCCGCGGGAGAGCCGGCGGCAATTCCAACTTTTGGCAAGCGGTCAGGAGACGCGACACAGTTAAAACCAGGAACGCGGGAGAACACCTGTAAACGTATCAAGAGACGTCCGAAACCACAACCACCTGCCGAGGCGGTACAGTTTGGAGGTGAAACAGAACTATTCCATGACTGGCCAACCACAAGTTTCTGAACCTGGACTCATACAATAAGTTACTACTATATATATATATTAGGTCTAATACATATATATAGCTGTTTTACACATAAAATGGAGTAGGCAATCCATAGTTATACTTTAAAAACTAAGCCTAGCAGAAAGCTAGCCATTAAAAAAACAAACAAACAAAAAACATACAGAATTCAGTTTCTTTGTTCCACTATGAACCCAACAGCTTCATTCAGGAACAACCTTAATAAAAAGCACTAAATGATTAAAATATGCATGCTACATACCTCTAATTTAAAAAAAAAAAAGTGGATACATCTAAGCACAAGGGGTAAGCAGAAATAATGGGGTTTTCTTCTTCCCCTAATGCCCGTTGGGATCCAGTCTAATTTTACCAGACACTAACTGCAGTTGACCTAAATGCCCACTTCTTAGCTAGTAGCTAGCTGTGAACACACCAGGAGACTTCAGCACAGTGGATGCGTGGAGTTGAAGAGGCCAGAAGATACGTTTGGTTTGGGAAGGATGACTTGCTCGGTCTTGCATTGGACCCCTGGAATTGTGCACCTTTAAAACACAAAGCCTGACCCTGACACGTTATATAACATGCTACACGGAAGCGGCAGCACGACAATACACGTTACGGCACTGGAGCCTGACTCCTGCCCCGTGCCCCTGCCCTCGCCACAAAGCCTTCCTTCCATTTCTACTCTTGGCTTTTTTTTTTTTTTTTCTTATTTTTTTTTCTTTTTTTCATTCCTAAACCCTCATTTTGCTCTTGTAATAAAATATATTTTAATAGAGATATAATTAGAAGCAGCAAAAGAGCTCAGAAATACACAGACTGCATTAAAATATAAAAGAGTATTTCCAATGGGTGGGAGAGCAGACCCCACCCATTGCTTTCTAGGGGCAAATCAGAAAGGGTTCGAGTTCCCAATTATTTTTTTCTTCTATTTTTTTTGTTGGTTTTTTTTTTTTTTTTAATCTTTCTCTTTTTTTTTTTTCTTTTTTTCTTTTTTAATTTCTAAAGAGAAATAATAATTCAAGGAGGGTGAAAGTTAGCAGAACACAAACAATTTCTCTTCAGGTTTTCAATGAAAAGAGGAAAAAAAAACCCAGCACATTTAGTGTTAAGAGACAGACAGAGCAAATATGAAGCACCTACAGTTGAAAGCAGGATATATATATATATAATTTTTTTTTGCTCCCAGTGATACAATGGCATAAAAGTGTGGGAACAGGGTTTTTTTTTTCTTTTTCCATATTAAATGCCTAAACCAATTGCTTATTTTGCATGTTGTCTTTTAAAATGACACTCATGAGAGAGAGCTTTTCAGTTGTAATAGTCCAACGTGTAACCGGAGCCTTTAAGATCAACGTGTATCCCAGAATTGCAGTATTACAAGCTTTCCCCTAGAAGAACGATGTTTTAAGACAATTTTCTCAGCACGTGATTGGCTGCTTTACTCCTGACAAGACATGTGGATTATATTCTCTGGAAACAAAAAAACCCTGCAAGCTTCAAGGCGTTTCTCCAGCATTCTCGCAGGGCTCAAAATAAAACCAAAAAAAAAAGAAAAAAGGGGAAAAAAAAGGGGAAAGGGAGGGGAGCAGGGGAGATGGAGGATGGTAGATCATCCCGATTTCCCTGTGATTAGTGTATCTCTACAGTCACAGAACAAGAAACAGAAACCTCATCAAGTGGAAATGCCTCCCAGCGGGTCACTGTTGCCCTTGTTGACGACAGCAGGAACTTTAGAACCAAGCTTGTGACTTGAGTCTGTGTTCGTTAATCCCTTGCATTCACTCTTTAAACAAAAAGAAAATGAAACGGAAAAAAAAAAAACCCCAAGGAAAAAAAAAAAGGAACCCCCAAAAAAAAAAAAAAAAAAAAATCTATTCAGTACCGGAGATTAAATAATCACGTGTGTAGTCTGCTGAAATAAATTTTCAGATTCCTTAAGAAGTCTAATTACTTTCAGTCGCCATTTTTTTTAAATAACTATATATATATTTGTATATATTATCCTGTGATTCTAGTTATGGTTCCTCTGCTGCACTGAAGATTTAGAAGGAGCATAAAAGCCTTTTGTCCCCTGTGAACAGCACTAGTGCTGCATAAAGGTTATAACAGGCAGTCTTGTCCTGCTACCTTCACTGATCTGGATGATCCATGGCTTCATCGTAAGTGATTATCCTTTTGGGATCTGAAAACAAAAAATTAAATTCAGCATTAATTAAACCACTTGCAGGTTTGGAAGCAGAAGATACTCGTGGACAAGGAGGGCCACAAAACACTTGGCTAATTGTTAGCAAAACTTTTCCTTTTCTCTGGCTAGAGAGCCACAATTTAAGAGGCAGTTTCCTCTCCGCTCTGACATGTCACTGATAGACTTCCTCTACACAAAGGAGGCTGTGCAGCGCTCCCGGGGACTCCAAGCAACAGCACCTCCAGCCAACATATTCAAGGGCCTAACTGACTCCATACAGACAAGTGCTTCCTCCCAACGTCAGATCAGTGCAGTAACACAGCAAAAGCACCAATATCTCCATTAGCATTCTTCCCACAAGCTCGTATAAACTTCGTTTTTACCGCTGGAACCTGAGGATGCATCAGGAATTTAATGTTGATACTCAGGTGATGTCTGACACCGGCAATTCCAAACTTGCCGGATGTAGTAAACCTGCTACGCTGTCCCATGGACTTTGGGGCTTTTTTTCTCCCCACAATCTGATCTCCCTGAAACCCATTCATGATGACGGAGCTGAGCAGCCCCATTCTCAGAGACCCCAAGCACAGAGAACTGCAGCAGCTGCAGCTGCCAATGGTGAGCACATCTGAGAGCCAAGCCCCAGGTGCCTCACTGCTCTACACCTCAACCACCTTGACCCTGGCCACCGCTTCCTGACGCTCAGCCCTTAACCGGGAGGCTGCAGTCCCAGGTAACAGAGAAGCTCATTACTGCTGCGCGTGGCTGGTTTATTTCTTAAATCCTTACCTTGCTTCTGCAAATTCCAAATAGATTCCATTTCTGTGGAGGAAAAGAACAGGAGCATTAGTGTTTTGCAGGATGCCGCTTCAATCACTAACACATCCGACCCTGCTGCTTCGATACCCAGGACTGGTCACTGGGCTGTAACGGTCAGAGTTACCAGGGACAGGGCCCGTTCCTGCATGCAGGGTCCAAAAGATACCAAGAGTCCCCTCTACTACTCTAGCAATTAAGAGGCCCAGAGCCCAAGAAGTCAAGCAGCCGGCTCACCATCAGACATGAGTGGTCACCTGTCATTTCCACCCTTACAAATCAGCACCTCACTTCAGGGTTTAGTACAGTAACTGCCATGTCCCTCGGAAGCCAGGCCTATGGCTCTGCGTGCAACCCAAGCACTCATTCTTAGGACAAGACAGATATTGTATGCAACATTAAAAGTGCTGGGGTGAAGTTTTCCCAGTTCATAGTGCATATGCGCTGAGGCATGCCATACATCCTGGTACTGGACTCTGCTAAGACTGCCAGGGAATTAATCACTTCTGCCAACATACAGAGAACAAGGGGCAGCCTGCAGAGATACCAACCAGACTGCACGGCCGTTTGCCTGACATACAACTTACTGGCAGAGCACGGGGGAGCCAACTGAAACAAGTGCCCATGGAAGGAGCGCACATTTTCTGTTTACCTAATAAAAGCAAAGAAATACAGCAACGCTTGTTTAAGCGAGAGCCCCATGCACAGCTCTACGTGCAGGGCGTTAGGAAGGAAGCTGCAGCAGAAACGGGCCTCTTTTATGGAATCCCAACACTGCCTGGAAGCAGACCTTTAGAAACCTAGTCAACAGAAACAAGGGTAACCGCGTAACAACTTCGTATTGCGTGGCTTACGGTATTCACGGAGGTGCAATTTATGACTGAAGGCTTGGAAGTCTGGGTGCTAGGGCTGTGGAAAGAAGCGTTAAGCACACTTGCTTCAAAATAAAAGATCATCTCTAAGCGTACTTGCTTGCAGAAAGTAAAGCCAGTAATTGTGATAACTGGGCTGGGGGCAGGAGCTGGGTAGGGAGGTTGCTAACGGGCACACTGGTGACAGCTCTGGAATGCTAGTGGTAGTAATAACACCACGTGAGATGGAAGTCAGGAACCTGCCAAGACTACAGGTAGCCAGTAAATGGGTCAGGCCACAGGGGAAAGGAGGTGGGAACAACCTACAACTGTTACGGCCCTGGTGTGCTGAGAAGGAACAGAATTAGGGTTCATATGCATATGAGTCAGATGGTCTTTAACCTGGAATGAACTCCGGGGAGGGGTCAGCAAGGACAAAACACAATGTCTCCTCTTCTGCAATGGGTTTGCAATGCTCACATGCAATTACCCTGCACACTGGCCATTTTATTTATCTGCTGAAATAGTTTCACAGAGCAAAAACACTCTCCTGAGCCAGCTGCAAGAGAATAACCCAGGAGATGAAGTATTCCCACAACAACTGTAACCCTCGAAATACTGGTCTACTGTACTTCTAGGAACTACTTTAAGTCCCCCCCCCAGGTTCTGGGCTACATCACAGGTTGTGATCATCTATAACCATTTCTCAAGGGCTAGGAGACTAGTTGAGGTGTAACACTCAAATACAAAGGAGAATTAAACAGGAATCCATTCGCTCCTTTCCAAGAATGGGATACAATCACACACGCATGCATCTTTCGCTCTCCGCAACATCCCAAAACCAAGCACTTGACATCTGCAGTGGCAGAAACCCACATGGCCCATGAGACTCTGCAGCACAGAACTGCCTTTTTGGAAAACGCTGGGTAATTTCAGGTGAACGCCCTATGGATTGAACAGTCCAGGCCCCAAGGCCCTGATCCTACCAACGAACTGATGCCGGCACCCAGACAGATTTCAGTGCAGTTCCCCCATGGCCTGCTTACACATGGGCCTAGCCTGAATACACAGGATCCCCAGCTGCGATTGTCTATGAGGATGTATGCGAGATGCCTCTCTCTAGAGGGCACCAGCACAGACAAGTCAGCGTGGATTCGCACACAGCGAGCGGGTTTCATGCTTATTCGTTTAAATATACTATAAGAGCTGGGAACTGCCTGCTGGAGGGAACAGCTCAGGAAAGCCAGGAAGAGGGAGGTGGCAGTTAGTCTGAGCTTCAATCCCTCCATCCCAACCTGCCAGCTAGAAGACATAAATGCCACATTCCAGCCTCACTGAGGGGACAACCGGAAGGGTCACACCAAGCTGTGCACCGCGTCTTGACTCCGCACCCCAGATCCTGAGCCCCGAAAGAAAACAGATGCTGACAAACCCCATCAGCATCAGGACCCCGAGACAGGGACCGGGCATCTCGCTCTCTCCACTGAGGAGGGGGGAAAAACCAAGTCATCTTTTTCCAGAGGACAAAAAATGCTGAATTCACAGCTCGACTCTTTCTTCTGACCCAGTTCGCTGTTCTAGCAAGAGCCGCTCCTGGCTGGCCCACGCTGCCGCGTTCCATTTTCCATGCGAGCAGAGACGCTGGCGCAGTGGAGACGCGGAGAAGGAACAAAGCAGCAGCACCGGGAGCAACTCAGGGCTGGAAAGGACAGGAAGATGCGAGCGTGGCACTCTGCCTCTACCACCTTCATGGTCTTTGGGTCCTGTACAGCAGGACCCAAGTCTCCTTTAGCCTGTGATGTTCCTATCCCTGAGCTTTCCATCCCAGAACAGAGCCTCCAAAATCCAGCTACCTGCGGCCTGGAACAGGGCAGCTGTTTTAACACAGCAAAAGGTTGTAAATCACAGCTGTTCAGGATACAAGCATAATACTTTGTCCATTGAAGGAAGAACTGAAGCCACAAGGACGTCTCCACCGCAACTGAAGTGTAGCTGGGCTGGCTACATCTTGCTCAAGTAAGAGAAAGGATCTGCAAGGGCCACGGTTCGTCTCAGCAAAAGAAAAACCTTTTAAGAATGTCAGGCTGGTGCTTGGGCCCAGAATTAAAATCAGGAGGGAAGCAAACCCCTGCCTCATCACCAAGGCCCTCTCCTGGAGGAACTATGGGGGGAAAGTCTAAGGCCCGTATTATCCAGGTCAAATTGGCATTGGATCTTGTGGTCCCCTAGTCTAGCCCCACAAAGCACCACTGAGTACCTGAGCGTGCGCGGACAGGCTGCTTGGGGTGCTGGTCCAACAGCATGGGAAACGGCATACTGCATACATGCAAACAAGCTCTCCTCTCATCACTCCCCAGGGACCCCGACCGCCAGCAGGGCACTGACCTACACTTTCCCTCGTGACGCCAGGGCTATCCCAGCTGCTACTCTGCGTGTCATCGCCCCCATTACCGCAAGAGCAGGCCCTTCCTGCTTCAATCCCATTTTGCAAAGCCCTTTCAAACCCTGGGCTGAAACATGCATGGCCAGAGAGCACAACTAGAATTAGCCTGGTCCTGGCTTGTTAGGATTCATCTACCAGGCCCAGGGCCATTAGACCTTGCTTGGGATGCTGCCTCACCCCAGTGCACACTGGCGACAGGGACCCGATACCTGGCTGACATGGCATCAACACTTGTTCCTCCTCGTCCACCTGCTTGTAACAGAGAAAGGTGCAATTTCCTCCCAGCAGTCAAATCCAGCCTCACTAAAAATGCAGCCATTCAAACACCCTGCTGGCCACACCAAGGGCCAAAAGCGTTCAGCTTCCCGTCACTGCGGACAGCTGGACAACAAGTCCTATGCTGATTTCATGGAAACTTGGTGCTTGTAGAGCAGCAACTTCCACCCAAGACAAATGATGGCAACTGTGGGGGATCTGCCATCACTCTGCTGCCCTGCAAGCTCCACAACTCCACCTGCTACGAGGCACGGCTTTGCGCTCCAGCGCTGTGGCAGGACTGTAGCGCAACAGAAGGCACTTGCAGAGCGCTACCATCAGCCTGAACCCGGAGGTGGATTTGGGCAACAGAGCTCTCCAGCACACCTCCCCGACCCCGACTGCAGGACGGTGCTCCAAGCAGGGCACCGCACTGGGCAGCTAGATGCGAGGGCACGCAGTGTGGCAGGCACCCCACAGATCCATAAAATACCGCTCCAGGAACACTGCTCTGCACCCTGCTGGCATCCCTCCACAAGCCCAGAGAGGCAACATCAAGCAGCAAAACAGAAAACACACTCTGGTTTCCATTTCCAGAGCTAGCAAAGGCTTTCGGCAAGTCCTGAAGAGCGAGCTGCAGCCCTGGCTGTTCTCAGCTGCCCGCCCCAAATGAAAGGTGCAACAGTGGAAGCAGCACCAGGTGCCCATTGTGTCTTCTAGACTGGAACCTAGCTGAAACCTTGAATAGGGCATCAGAGAAATTAAGAGGGAAGACAGGAAAGAAAGGAAAGAGGCTAGGCCTGACCCCATCCCACCCCCCCCAGCACCACAGAATGGCAGCAGGTTTTGCTTTGATGGTGTGAAACAGTGGGCAATAGAGAAACCATGTGTATGCGCAACACAAAGGCCAGGGCAGGACAGCAGGTACTGACTGCAGAAAGGCTCTGATTCCAGCTCAGGGTTTATTTCTACCCCAGCCATGATTAATGCCTGTATTTAAAAATAAAACAACAACCGACAAAACAAAAAACTAAACAAACTTTCCTGGGCCAGCTCTGAAGTTCACACCTCCTTAGGAAGGCCTGCAGAGCAATGCAATCGCTCCTCTTTTCCAAGGGATCCAAGCAGCTGATTTTTAAATTCAATTTAGCAAAGGCAAACTAAAACCCACCCAATCTGCACCTGCTGCTGAGCCCCCCTCCCCTGCTCAGCAGGACGAGACCTCCTAACAACTCCCCTGGCAGCCCTGGTTTTCTCCAAGGGGCTGGGGACACTCAAGCCAACAGACAAGAGATTCGTCCAGAGTTCTGCTTCAGGACTGCAGGAAACCAAAAGAAAACCTCAAGGAACAGACAAAAATAAATGGCTAAATCTCAAGTTATTCCCACAGAGAACACAAGTGCCTGACGTGCAAGATATTGGGGTGTGATGCCTCGAAGCTAGCAGATGACCTAGCAGAAGCCACCACCATTTCTGTGCTCTCCCCAAATTAATTAGGACAGCCTAGTAAAGGGAACCTCTCTGCCACCGGCTGCGATGAATCAAGTTCCTGCAGAGGCCATTAAAGAACCCACTTAGGGGCAGCTCTGGTCAAGCCATGAGGCTGTTGGGAGCTTGCAGGTGGGAAGGAAGAGAAGGGAGAGGAAGAGTGAGAGAGAAAGGGAGAACAAGAGGGGAACTGCCCAGGCATTCATTAAAGAACAGCACACTGCTAGCTTCCTGGTTCTGTCCCCTCAGGGGTCTGCAGAGCTTGTATCTGGAGCGCCACAAGACTTGAGTACAGACCAGGACAGGAAGCTTTTGAGCCTGTCAAAGCCTAGAGGCAAAGGGCAAAGAGGGGCTTGCTTAGCCACTTTTCTCCCTTGGTCCCTAGTTGTGCGCATCCGAGTCACGTTGAAGATGCTCCTGGCTTCGTAAAGTCGGACTCTAAAGGTCCTCGACAAAGATGGAAGCATGGTAAAAGGATTTAGCCTCCCAAGAGAAGAGAATTCCAGCAGCACTTACAGAGGCATGATAACCATGTGTCAATGTTCATGGCAACAGCCTTTGAGGCGGTTAGCAGGGCTCTGACAAGGAACCACAGCACAAACAGCAACAAAAAAAAAAGGGAGGGGGCAAGTGAAGAATGACTTTGTCTTTCTTTAAAGCAAGATGGAGAATTTTCACTGTCGAATTCAAGAAGAGGCAACTAGACCCAAGCAGCTGAAAAATTTGAGAGCAAACCCCAAGGGCCCTTTACTTAAGACAGTCCTACCACCAAACAGAAGGAACCTGCTGGTCCCCTGCCAGTGTTTCCACCCCTCTGGTGCCCAAGCCTCTGGGATGGCATACTTACTGCGCTGGAGTTCAATATGCTACAAACACAAGAACAGCAACCAAAGTAACACATCCATTCACCATTATTGCTACCAGCATCACATACGCGTGACGCTGGTATGGATGGGGCCATGGGACTTTTAACATAACCTGGATGAATCAAACCAAGCCGCTGCGATGGTGTTTTAAGAACAGCCTTCTTGTAGCTCTACAGTTATTAAACAAATGTAACAAGAGGGCCACCTTTAAGATAGCGCAGCTCCCATTAAGTGAAAACAGACTTAAAGAACAGTATTTTTCCAAGCCAACGAAGAGAGTTCCCCTAGGAAACAAGCGTAAGCCATTACCTTTAGTGTGATATACAATAGCAGCCCTCAGGTCAAAAGAACCCCAGCTATCTTTCCTTTCTAGGCCTCTCTGGTACCTCTGATCTTTGGCGGAGGCTAACAAATTGTTCGTGGGAGAGGCCAGAGGATTCTCTATTTCGTAGTCCTTTGAGAGAAACACTAAAGCACCTTGGCTACTGGTGTCTGCCTTTTGCAGGTCACCTGTGTGATGTGGCTCCATGGCCGAGTCACCACTCTCGCTAGCAGTCCCAGGCTTTATAACAGCACTAACAATTTGAGGGCTAGTCCGCTTATCCAGCTCATAAGCCTTAGGAAACACGGGTTGTTCAGTTCCCGAGGGAATGATCTCAGCACACTGTGAAACCAAAGTGGCAGGATATTCCCCTTGAAATGTCACTTCCACGAGTTTACTATCCATGGATTTCCCAATGACAGTCTCCGGGCCAGCGCTGGGCTCATTTATAAACGATAAACCCCACTGGTTCTGGAAGATGTCCCCCAGGCTCTGCTGACTGGTCTGAGATGGCAGATCTACCTGTGCTGCACCCAAAAGCACAGTTTGCATATTTGAAGGGTAGATAAAAAGGCTAGACTTCTTCTGTTCAACAGCTGTCGAAGTTGCACTCATGTCCTGGAGCACTGACTCTGGAGAGGCTGAGGTGACAGCAGTAGCAGCAGTTGTGAGCAGTGGCTGGGTCCCTGGAGAATACACGCTCCCATCAGTCCCTGCTAAGATTGGCCCGTTGGAAAAGCTAGCAGAAGTAACAGATTTCATAGCAGACATGGGGACCTGGGACAGCCGACTCGACGTTTGGGCCGGAGCTTCCCCGGCAGACGATGACGACGATGATGATGGAGACGTGGATGGGTTCTGAGCAGCTTTGTTGAGGTTCTCTTTAACTTTGCTTGCATAACTAATCTTAGGAACGATTTTAGCACTGCTATTATCCACTGGGAACACCGGGGGTGGTTTAAACAGGGTCCATGAGTCCTCTTTCGATGCAGAAGCTGACGCGTGCTTCCCTTTGGGCCGGTCCTCAAACTTCTTGCTGTTAATCCCAGGTTTAGCATCCGAATTCTTTCGCTGTACTTCCCCGATGCCAGGTTTCCCACGGCCTGCTCCTCCGGCCCCAGCCTCGTACTTCCAAACTGGCTTCGAATTGTCCGCTCTGCTCCCCTTTTGTTCATTGTAGTCAGGCTTGAAACTCTCGAGTTCCTGTTTTAAGGGCGAGGTATTGACCTCCTGTTGCATTATTTTGTCCTGCACTAGATTCAAGTTCTCACAACCCTTGGCACTGTTGCGCCTGCCTTTCCGCTTCTTAGGGGTGGTATAGCCGCTCTCCGAGCCGCTGCCATCGTTGTCAGCTCCTTTGCTTACATAGCCATTTGTGATATAGTTAGAATTATTTGTCACAACACCATTTGGAATAGATACTGCCTCTGGCTTGTCAGAGGACTGATTTTCTCTAAGTTTAGTCTCGTAAGATTTGTCATTCTTTTTGTCCATGCTGTTTTTCTGAATGAAGTTCTTGGTTTTGATTCCGGCTTTCCCAAAGGTGCTGGCCTTAACAGTCTGCTTTTGGGTCACATTAGTGTCTGTGAGTTGCTGGCTGCCATTGGGTACCCTGGAAGCTGGGCTGGTTGTTTCGTCAGCACACAGGCCCTTTAATGATACTTCTCCTGCATTGCCATTTAGCTCGCTGAAGCCTGGAAAAAGCCAAACACAAACAGAAAGGCAAGCATTAGAATGTGAAATGTTAAACTTCTGATCGCAAAAAGAGCTGTAATTAAGCCCTAAACAGACCCGGCTTCCTCAAACAGGTTTTTTAAAATAGAAAAATGTCTGCCCTTCATATAGCGGAAGCGTGTCCCTGCCACTTAAAAGCCACAGTAAAGGGTTCGGCTTTGCCTCGGTGCAAGGCAGCAAGCCAGAAAGCCACCACGAGAAGGGAACCTTACTCCATTGACTCTAGCGCACAGACACACAGTGCATCTCTGGGCTTTTTACAAAAGTAAGAATCAAGCAAAGCGCTGTAGCGATATCAAGGAAGGAGGATACATCTAGAAAAAAAATAATCACCATGGTGGAGACTGCAACAACCCTGCTCTAGACTGTTGGAGCCTCCAAATTTTAAAACATTCCCAAGAAACTACAGCTGCAGAGAGGAACTATCCACCTCTGCACCAGGCCTATTTCTGAAGATGCAGCATGGATCCTATGAACAAAAGGCCAACTTTTCCTCACTCCGATTCCCTCCATGGCCTGCCACTGCCTAGCGAGAAGGACTACCACAGAGGTCAGTGCACAAACATCAGTGACAGACACCTCCGGGTTGGAATTAGCCAACGAGAACCAAAGCCCACAGGCTCACTATGTTTGGGGAAAAAGAAGGTCCTATATTCCCCTATTAAAAAAGAATTAAGGTAATGCTTCTTAAGCTGAAGGATGCTTAAGGCAAGCGGTTCCCCACCCTGATTACTATGCAAAACTCCTGCAGAGGCCCCCCGTGATGGACAGGGTGTTCTCCACTTCACTGCCAAATGATGCACTCGAGAAGTTCCACCTTTGTAATTGCTCCTCAAAATGTATTTTCTGGCCCAGCCCATGCCCCGGCTCTGCTTCCCAGCCTCTGGCTAAACCCTACATCTACCTCCCAGATGCATCTTAGCAAGCCATTTGGAGGCTTCTCCCTTGGAACATTCCCTGGCTCCATTTCAGAACAGAGCCGACAGCAACAGGCACGGCTCCCACCTACGCTTCTCAAGGTGAGGTGCTTAGCTCCGACAAGGTGACAACACTGATGCGGGAATCCCTTCCACTGGCCTTCCCATCCCCGTCTGCCCACCCACTCCAAAAAAAGCAGAATGACAAGAACACCCAGGGAAAACACTGTCTTGACCCCGGCCCGTGGCCCCAGCCGGCCAAATCAAGGGATTACATCAGAATACCCCGCTTTTGTTTCTTTGAAGGTAGGCGGCTCGTCCTCGTGGCTGCACAGAGGAGATAGCAAACGCAACCGGAGAACAAACGATGCCGGGCTATCTGCAAAGAGCCAGAGAGCCATGAAGGATCCCTTTCCTGCCAGCTAGCCCAGCCCACTCCAAGAGGGAGTGGGACCAGAGCCCCCTTCACCCACCCACCCACGTCCCGGCGTGTCCGGAGCCTCGACCCGAGCGCTGGTCACGCTTCTCAGGAGCTCCAACACCCTCGCCAACGTGAAAGTACCCGAGGCCCAATTCACCGGGGTAAAGCCAGCAGAATGCAAACACAAGTCAGGCCCCAGGTCTTGCACATGCCCATGGCAAAAACTCCTCCTCGAAACAAAGATATTCCTTGGGTTTTAAAAAATAAAAATAGAGGTCACTCAGTAGGAAAGGGCCTCCCATGCCGAGCACTCAACTGCTCCCGTCACAAGCAGCGCCGAAACCTGGAGAGACTGACAGGAGTGCCAGGGCTCAGCTCGCCAAATGAGGGAGAAAAGGGGTTTTTTTAATCGTGCGAACATTTACCACCACCACTTCCCCCCTATACGCTGCTATTAGTAATAATGCTAATTAACAGTAGCGTTAATTCAACGCTTCGACCTAAATCAGCGTAGGCTGCTGGAACTGGCCGAGGAGATAAGGAGGCAGCGAGCCTCCTCGGGAGTCGGGCTGGGATTTCTTTAACGAAGCGACACCCAGAGCGCGCGGCCCCGAGTCCCCCGAGCTCGGGGAGCCGGAGAGATTGCAACAGATTCGGTTTGGGTTGCCTGAAGCCCGTGCGTCAGCACTTCCAACTTCCAATTTACAAGCGTTTACAACTCGGCTGCATAAAAATATTCTCTGGAGCCCACGGTCTCGCTCTGGGACGGGTCGGAAACGGCGCCTCCGACCGTCCGCCCGCCCGGGTCGGACACGCGGACGAAGAAAGCCAAGTGAACACACTCAAGAACCAGCAAGGCGCGCTCACAACTCCGCGTTTTTCTTTTTTTTTGGGGTGGGGGTGGGGGGGAAGGAAAGCCCGATGTATTGCAGAGCGCGGTCCCCGCCTGCACCCGCGCGCGCGCCCGAGCGAGCGCCCCGGACGCGGAGCCGACTGCATGCCCACCTCCGGAGGCCTGCGCGGCGCTCGCTAGCTTGCAGGTTTGCGGCCCTTTGACATCTATCTCCGAGATGTACCAGGTCCTGTACAGCCTCGCGGGCCAACCTGCGAACACAAACGTCAGGAGACACGCGGCCGGCCGGCGGGGCGCGGGGTGGGCTGGGCTGGGCTGGGCTGCGGGGCAGCGGGCCGGCCTGAGGCGCGGAGCCAGACCCACGGAGCTGTGTTTGGGGC
>NW_005842591.1:517935-529074 GCF_000455745.1 Alligator sinensis
AGCCCCTGCCGCGTCGAGGAGCAGCTGGTCGGGGGGCTCCTGCCCCAGGCGCGGACAGCTCCCCGCGCACCGCTCTCGCCTCTAAGACGAGCCCTCTCCTCCAGTCCAAGACGAGCTCCCCTTTCTCCACTCTAGGACCCTATCACATAAACAAGCGCCGAACTAGCCCTGCTCCAGTCTACCACGAGCCCGGCCTCGGCTAGGCTAAACGAGCCCCCCCCCGTCCAGTCTCAGGGGAGAGTCACCAGGAGCCCTGTCCCCGCACGGGTCTAAGATGAGCTTGTCTGAACGAGACCCCCCATCCAGTCTAAGATGACCCCCCCCCCCTTGTCCAGCCGAAACGAGCTCCTCCCTGGCGAGTCGAAACAAGCTTTTCCTGTGTTTGCGCAGGGGAGCAGCGACTGGGGAGGTGGGTGCTGGTCCTACCTGCCCCCCGAGGAGGTGCCACCATAAGGAACTGCGGTTTAGGTGCTGATAATCGGCCTGAGCTGAGGGGAGCAAATGCCTCCCACCCACAATGTGCAGCCAGCCACTTACTCTGCTCCCCTAGCTGTTTGGGGGGTTGAAGGACACCTCTCCCCTCCTTCCATGCATGGAGAAGTCTTCCGCAACCCTGTCTGGCAGCTTCACGATCTGACATCCTGGAAATGATGCATATCACCAACTAATTCAGGTCGTGGTTTCTCTGTGGGATCACATGAGAGGAGGCGAGGGGTTGAACGTAGAGGATCCCAAGCCTGCTTCACCGTCCACACAACTGCACTGGAGTTAGTGAGGTTGGGGGGTGCCCGGTCCAGGCAGAATATAGCTTAAATGACTAAACAAAAACATCAAACTGAATGTGATTTAGCCAGGGGGTTACTTCGGTGGGAAAAGACTGCTTCCAGTCCTAGCAGTGCAGACTCCAGAGTCGAATCAAACTCCGCAGTTGTTGCACCACAGGAGGAGGCTGCAGAAGCTAGAGCGCTCTGGCTGACTCTAGAGCTCCTCCAGCGGCGTGCGAAGGGAAGAAAGCCGGTTAGTCAGACACGGCTCCACCGGAGACAGAGCATGCAGCACCGAAGCACTCGGGGAGCCTGCTACCTGCCTCTAACCACCAAAGCCACCGTGCCTCTCTTCACTCTGATACAACAGAAAACTTGGGGTGGGAAATAAAGAGAAGCAATACCTTAGAATTCCAATCATAGAAAATGAGGGTTGAAGGGAGCTCAGGAGGTCGCATCTAGTCCAACCCCTGCTCCATGCAGGACTGGCCCCAAATACATCATCCCAGACAAGGCTTTGTCTAGCCAGGTCTTAAAAACCTCCAAAGATGGAGACACCACCACCTCTCTGGGTGACCGTTCCAGTGTTTCACCACTCTCCTAGTGAGAAAGTGTATCCTCATATCCAACCTCGACTCCCCTTGCTGCAACCTGAGCCCATTGCTCCTTGTCCTGCCGTCTGCCCCCACTGAGACCAGTCCAGCTCCATCCTCTTTGCAGCCCCCCGGCAGGGAGGTGAAGGCTGCTAGTCAATCCCCCTCGGTCTTCTCTTCTCCAGACTAAATAAACCCAGTTCCCTCAGCCTCCCCTCACCAGTCCTGTCCCCCAGCCCCGCAACCATGTTCATTGCCCTCTGCAACAATGCATTCATCACTCATTAATACCTATATGAATAAGGAAAAAATGAGCGTTGTTCGCACACACTGTGGTTTTGAATATGAAATGTATTTTGTTGGCATAAATTTTCATTCTGCAGCGAATCTGCATGCAATCAATTCTCTGCTCCACGCTATGAGTGTCTCATGTTTTTTCTGAAGTGGCTCTAAAGCGAGTGATTCCTCCTCTCCCCCCAGTCCTGGTTCTGTTCCACTGGAGAACATGAGGACCTCGCTCACCTATTAGACAGAGAAAGTAAATCATTGCTTTATGCTGAAGAAAGTGAATTGGGATTTTGGGGGGGTAACATGGTACCACGATGCTGACTCCTTATGCTTACAAGAAACTTTCCAGAGTAAAGTGCATCTCAAAGCAGCAGATTATTTTAGACATTTTAGACAAGGAAGGTAGGAGAGAACTCTGAACGACTGAGATCGAAGTGACACGACGTGCAGAAGATCTGTGCTTGGTTATGGGCCTATTCACCACTGTAGTACACAAAGCAGTCAGGCTGAATCTGGCACCAAGACTAGTTGGAGGCCCATTCATCTCCCTGGTCGCAGGACAGCCCTGGTGTGCTTCCTCTCACAGCTGTGCCAACGAATGCCCATGCTGTTCCAACCTAGAGCTAGTGCTTGTCAGCTGTGCCAACTTGGGTCCAGGCTCTGATCAGAATTTACACTGCATTGTGTAACTGCACGGCGGGGTGAAGGCATCTCTTCTCAGGAGAAAAAGGCCTCCTGGTTTATACTTCGAATGGAAGTGCCTTGGGACAGGGCTTATGTTCGGTGCCCAGCACCACAGGCTTCTGGGACAGTGAACAAATCCATAAAGAAATAAAAATAACAACACAATTCCCCAAACATGGGAGTGCAAAAAGAGATATTTGACTCAATTAGCTTGAAATTCCATTAGTCCAGCTTTAAATTGCAATAGTGACTGTAGATGAAGCAGGGTTTCTTTTACATATCAGACTTTTATAAATAGTCAAGTATATATAAATATACTTACACTATACTTAAATATACTTAAAGTATCTATCAATATACTTATAAATAAATGTAAATAGTCAAGTATATAAACAGAGAACATGCTTGTGTTTCTCTACTTGAGGTTGTTTTAAAATTCTATTTATAAATATTGAAACCTCCATTATCATTGTTTGAAGTTGCTGGGTTGTACCCTATATTGTTTGGCCTCTCCGAGGACCTAATCTGAAATGTGTTAGTATTACAGACGGAGCTAGTGACAGCATCTGCCGTTAAGATTCCCTACAACTTCTCATGGGAAAACCTTGGCTTTAATGTTGCCAAACTTTAACTGTTCAGACTGACGTTGTCCTGGCCGGTGTCTGCCTCGTGCTACATTTTTAGAAAGTTTCATCAAAAATAGTTCTGCCACTTCTGAGAACAATGTTATGGGAAAAGACGTTGTTTTGCCAGCGTTACAAAATGTTCACGTTGGCGTTGTTAATAAACTGTAGAAACACTCTGGAGCAGGGGATGTGAAACTCGATGTGTGTCTGTGTTGTGGGGCGGGGGCACCTGTTGGGAAAGGGCTAAGGCGGTGCTTTTGCTGTGCAAATCCACCCAAATCCAGTTGATTTACAAGTCTCTGAAGATTACCATTGTGTATATTCAGTTTGTTAGAGTCCGGCCTAAATTTCTGAGCATTGCATGTTTGGAGCATGCTTCAGTTGGGGGCTGAAGGTGATCCTAGGACTTCCTCCTGCCTCTGCTGCTCCTGTCCATCCCAGCTTGTGGCGGTGCTGGATAACAGCGCTGACAGCATGGAGAGCTTCCCCTTTTCAAACTCCTCCATAGTGTCCCGTGGTCTTACCAATTTGGCAATTTACTTATGAGATCTAGCAGCTTTGGGGAGATCCTAGCAACAAACTGTTGTGTCAAGGCTCCTGTATCTGTTTGCTGGGCGTGATGACTGAGAACATTTTGACTAGAAGGTCTGCCTAGGAGTGTCAAGCAACTTTTTGAGGCATGCCCGGCAAATTCCTTCTTTCAGGACTCGGCAGCACTACTGTCTAAGCCTCGTGGAGACAAAGGAGGTTTGACTTGAATGCAGAGGTGTGACAACCAGGGCAGAAGACAAGATGGGGCTAGGTTGATGGGGCGAGATATGGAGGCAATAGAAAGAGAACAGGAGTGGGGCAGGGACAGTCTGGCGTTAGGGGAAAGAAGGGTGGCTCAGGGATCATAACCTAATAACAACCCTATCTTGACTAACTGCATTACATCCACGCTGTACTCTGAAGGAGGCTTGGCACCTGTGGGGGGAAAAGAAGTGCACGGCCATGTTATTAAAGACTTCCGCCTAGTGCATATGGATGAGAGGGTTAGACTGAGGTTGCACAGGCACCCCTGACATTGGCATTTCCCAACTTCCGAGTGCTTGGCTTTGCAATTCAAATATACACCATTTTTAATATTCATAATACAAAAGTGCTGCCAAATCCCAGGCCCTTTCATGCTGAGCAGTGTACCAAAGACACAGCCTCTGCCCTGAAGATCTAGCAGGGTTAAAGTTTTACTTGCACAGAATGTAGTTGGAAGTTTATGAATCAAACACAGCTGGGTTTTTTCCCCTTTTTTAAATATGTAGATGGTAGGACTTCTCCTACCACAATTCAAACACCCACATTTACGTATTTTTCTTGTTAGACCATCGAGGAGCTTGAACTACCAGGAGATCTGTGCCAGGTGCTCCACACAGATCGAGTGACTTGCAACACAATACAAGGAACAGTGGCAGCTTAATGTTTAGTGAAACCGATTTTGCAGCTGATAATTAACTTTAGGCCCTACACAAACTGTAAGGAGCAACAGTCCTTTCACATTTTATAGAAGTAATGTATAAAATGACCTCCCGTTGCTTAGGACACAGGCCTCGAAAGGAGAAGCTAACTTGATGTTTCACTGGTGACTTGGAAAAATTGTGTTTTATTTTTAATCCTCTAAATTGGCCTAAAGAAATAAACTTCAAAGGACTTTGGGGGAAAAAAAAGACTTGGGCACTTTAGCTACTAGAATACAGAGTTTGCTTGAATATGAAAGGCTTAATAACTGTCTGCTTTGCTCCTCAGACGTGTCATCTTGTCAGGATTACATTAAACGTTGAAAACTGCAGAAAACTTCAAAGATTCTTCTGAGGCCAGTGCTCTCTGTCTTTACCCGTTAGCAAGTGAAAAATGGGTCTCCCAAATTGCAGCAAGAAGGCCAGATACAGCACAGCGATCTAAAGTCAGACACAGGCCCCAACCTGCCGTGCTCCGTCTCAGTGGGGGGGCCTTACACTTCATCTCCGTGGGCTGTGCTTGGTGATTGCAATGAATTCCTTCTGTGAAAGCTGCCATCTGTGGCAAGTCTGAGCATCCCCAAAGGAAGAGCTGGATTCAACCTGCATTGAAGCCAGTGGAAAGAATCCCATTGGCTTTGCTGCAGGCCCGGATGGATAATGCAGCGTAGCACTAGCTAATCAATGCATAAAACTTCAAGACTTAGAGGGCCTTTCTTCTCCAGAGCAGCTCAAAGAAAGGAAACTAAAGCCATCTACTCATGCCACATTTTCTCCCATGTTCCCCCTTCATTATAGCTGCTCCTGCTGTTGTACATGTCTGATAAATTTGGCAGGTCTCAGGCAAGCAAAAGAGGCCATTTTCGCCATATGCCAGATCCACTGAAGTGACAAATAGTCCCATAACTGAGCACAGACCTGCACAGGGTGTCACTTCAACCTCAGTAATTCAGAGTTCTGTCCTGCCGTCCTTATCTAAAAGATCCTGCTGCCTTGTGACACCGTGGTCCAAAAATGTACAGCAATAAGGATTGAATCAGCTAGTCCAAGTGGTAGGTTTTGGCTCTGAGCTCAAATAATGGTTGAGTTTACTTTAATTGCATTTCTTTTAATGCCGGCACATATTCCAGTGATTCCTCCCCCAAGAAAAACCAAATAGTTTGTTCAAAACAGTAGATTTAATTTATGTGACTCTAACTTACCGATATCATTTAATAAGTTAGAAGCATTTAAAATAGGCCAGTTCTAAATATCTATTGCTTTTATAACCATCTGCTCAGGACAGAAAAGTCTCCTTGGGGTACAGAGCACGCTTGTGAATTTTCAGTAGTTGAGACTGAATTTTCACCACTTCTTCTTTTCATTGCGTTCCATGCATCATCATGCCATTTGGAGTTCCTTATAGGTGAGGTGGATCGATCTTCGAACTCCATTTCTACTCTATACTCTGTGCATTATCTATCTTTGCTAAGAGATTTTAAAGATACTGTCTCTAGAGGGTTTGGTGGTTGACTTGATCTAAGAGGTCTATAAGGAGGCAGAAAAGAGGTACTTGGATGGAAGAACTGGACATCTGAGACGCTTGCATATTTTTAATCTACCTGATGCATAATCAATTAATAACTTCCCACTGTACAGTGCATACTTCCTCAGGGTCTCCCACTAGTTTTGGGATGCATCAATAAATGCAGTAGGTGCACAACATGGAAGGTGTGAGTGTCTCTATACTTGGCTCTGCTTAGGCCTCATCTAAATACTGTGTGTAGTTCTGGGCTCTGCATTTTAAAAAGGACGGGAAGAAGTCAGAGAGGGTCCAGAGTTGGGCAACAAAAATGGTCAAGGGCTTGGAAAGCAAGTCATACGAGGAGAGGCTGACAGAGCTGGGCATGTTCAGCTTCAGGAAAAGACACTTCAGAGGGAACATGACAGCGGTCTTCAAACACATGAAGGGTTGCCATAAAGAAAAGGGAAAGTACCTTTTCTCTCGTGCTGCAGAGAGGAGGATGCAGACCGACGGCTTGAAGTTGCAGCAAAGCAAGTTTAAATTGGAGATCCAGAAAAACCTCTTCACCGTGAGAGCAGCAAGGCAGTGGAATAGACACCTGGCAAAGCTGCGGACTCTCCATCACTGAAGAGGTTCAAGAAGAGGTTGGACAACTACTGGTCAGGGCTGATCTAGGCGTAGCGATGCCCATGTTCTGCTATGGATATTTCCCAGGCTTCTGGGCTTTGCAGGTTGCCTCTATACATGTCAGGGTGCTCTTAAGCCTCCCTCAGAGGCACTGGGTGTTGGCTGCAGCCAAGGCTCTGGATTTTGACCAGGGTGGGCTAATGCTCCTGATGGGAGCAAAGCCAGAGGTTCCTGGCTAGAGGGTCTTGCCCCTCTACTCAGGGTCAGACTGACTGCTATATTGGGGGCCAGGAAGGAGTTTTACCCATGGTCAGATTGGTATGGAAGGGTGGGCATGGGGGGGCTTGCCTTCCTCTGTAGCAGCGGCACAAGCTCTGCTTGGGATCTCTTGCACGCACATTGACATGTCATAGAAGCAGGACGTTGGCTGCCGTGGTCCCCCTGCTTTACCTATGGCAGGTTCGGGTGTGATGTCTGTTGTGTCAGGATTGACAGTACTCTGCTGCAGAGTTACATTATGGTTGTATGGGATGGTTTGGACAGGGATGATCCTGCCTCGGGCAGGGGGTTCGACTAGGTGATTTCTGGAGGTCCCTTCCTCCCTATGATATGATTCTATGAAGATGTAGCTTTATGCCCTTTATATAGTTAATCCTTCATTTACTCCTAAAAAAAACAACAAGAGAGCTCCAAGAGCAAAAGCTACATTGGTGTGGAGATTGTTAACTTTCCTCTCTACATAACACAGTCTAAAAATACAGCCAATCTTGAATCACGATTCTTTCACAAACCTTAGGAATTACTTCCTCTTTCACACACAGTAATAGTTTCAATCAGTGTTTTTATGGGAAGGCATGGATAAGAATCAGAATACACCGAATGCCTGATTCTCTGCCGGGAGGGCACAGGGGGGCCAATGAACAGACGAGTTTAAATGTGCCTTAACATAACTAAGAATATGACTCAACGTGTTTTGTATAACCCTTAAGAGGTCTAACTTCCAACTAGCCTCTCCCTTAATGAATTACTTTAGCCAGCGTGATCTGTTTATGGAGGCCAGTATGTCTGGAGCTGGGGCCTGTCCCTTCTTGTACGTAAACGCATCCAAGTGATCGCACAGCAATGGGTAGCATCCGCTCCCTGCATCTGTGCAAAAGACGAACTCGTTTCCTAAATCGTGACCAAATAAACTAGAGGCAGCTTCCTGGATGCAAAAGAGAAAGAGGGAGGGAGGAAGGCTGGCAGGTCGACAGCAGCCAAGCCTGCCTTAGGGCTTGATGACTGAACTAGGATTTCACAGAGACCTGGCCCTGGATTTCCCCCCTCCTGTAGATCTAGGGAATTAGACCTAAGTTACATTCACAAAAACTGCCCCAGAATGGCCACAGAGCTGCTCCTGTATGACTGCAGAGGAGCAGTACAAAAGGCAGACAATCTGTGTCTCAGGGCAGGGCATGTACTGGTGAATCTGCAGGGGACTTTGACCTCTAGAAGACAAAGCAAATACATTTTCTGAAAAACCTGAGTACTTTGTATCTGCTATACAGCAAACCAATTATGCGTCACTGCCTCCTCCGCCGAGCTGTATTAGAATTTGGCCATGAAGCACTTAGGTCTTTGGGGCAGAGCGTGTTTGGCTTTTAAATGGATATGCAGAGCTCCTATCCCAGTGGGGCTCAAGCCCTGATTGTGGCCTCTCCGCACAGAGGAATAAAAACCAAAGCATGGTTACTATTCATCTGTATACTTCTTGTAATACCTGAGGGCTGCTTGTACACAGGAAGCATGCAGCCACCTCTGGGGGGGAACGCGGCAGCTGATTAGCAGCAGCTACACACAGCAACGCTACCCAAAGGTTTTGGAGGAGAACGGAAGAAGAATCCCGGCTCCCATTAAAACTGCAGCACGAGCAGAATTTGAGAGGCAGAACATAAAGTACAAAATTGGAATCGGGCCACGGTGCTCATTTAAGACCCCAGCTCCTGTGGAAGATACTGTAGGACCTCAGTCTCTGAGTCATATTAAATATTAATATTGATGCTCGATGACCATCTTGAGACTGCAGTAGACACTGGTTGTGCCATGAAGAGTGTACAATGCAGTCTTTGGCCTTCTGACCCCAGCTCACCAAGGAGGCCATGCACAAAATCACTCTTACAATAAAAAAGATGCCACGGTTTGTCTCGCTGGCAATTTATCTAATGGCTGCAAAGGCACGGGAATAATAAAAGGAGGAAGATGAAAAAGAGCAGCGTTACATTGCTATGGCAACAGGAATTTTCAAAATAAATACCTTTGCAGAGCAGAGGTTGCCCAGCCAGCATGCTGCAACGTGCTTCCGAATCAGTCAGTTCCTACTGTTCCCCTCCTGGGCCCTGATCCTGCACTTGGATCCTCCTGGGCCTTGCATAATAACATCAGGAATTCTGCCTGAGGAGCTGATCAGTCACCATTACTGGTTTCTGACCAGGTAAATCCCAAATGTTTCCTTAACCACTCGATGGTGGCCAGTGGCAGTTCTGCATGGAGCTGTGGCCTTACGCTCTGTCCGCAACGACCCCCGTATTGGCAAGAGACGTGGCTTCATTTTGAGTGCCGTCAGGGCAGGGGAAGTGGTGGAATCTCCTTTGCTGGAGGTTTTCAAGCAGTGGCTGGAAATGTACTTATCCAGGAAGGTTTAGGAACAGCGAATCCCAGATCTCCATTGCATCAGACAGCCTTGAAGCTTGCTTCCAGCCCTCTGATCCTATGGCTGTGGGAGTTAGACCATTGGTGACCTGATTCTGCTCTCTCACACGCCTTACCCCACAAACAGCCCAACGAAAGGTGCTGTTGAGCATGAACCAGGGCATGGGAAATTGGCCTTGAGCCATTACATTGCATCTTCTCTTCACCTGCCCTGTTTTGGGGAGGGAGAAGCTGCATTACGTCCTTTCTAGTCCTGCTTGGGTGGGAAGGCGGTTGCTCATTTTGGTCCCAGATTTCCTGCCTTCCCCTGCACACCTGGTGCTCACAGTGGCTCTGGCTGCCATTGTGAGGCCCCGGCACTGCTGATGCATGGTGCTCCAGGCACAGAAATCATTACATTTGTTAAAAATGTCAAGTCCTTGGTGTTTCCTGCTCTGTCCTTTTACTTGACTTGTGCTCCCCTTGTCTTGGCAGAGTGCAGCAATGATGGGCTCAGCTTCCCGTGAGAGGGGGGCAGAGGTAGGACAGAGCTCCCGTTCTTTGGCAGTCCTGTTAGACAGCTGGCATCTGTAGACAGGAGGGGGAACGGGTATCAGCACTGCAGACGGAGAAGTCCTAATGGTTTCCATGCGGGCCACCTCTGCCTCATATATTGCTGCACCTTTCAGGAATTTTTCCAGCCCCCTGTCAAGTCTCCCCTCCGGACATGCCTGGAGAGGCTAGGCCATGGGCAATGGGATTTGCTCTCATTTTTTGCCACTGGCCTTGCCGCATCACTGTGGACACAGCCATTGGTAAGGCTTGCAAGGCTTGGAATTGAGCTGAGCTGCCATGGTCCCACGTGCACCCTGCAGCAGTTTGCTCTGACTGCGTCGGGGCAGGGGCAGGCCTCCTCTGTCACCTCAGCTCCGAGGCCTCCAGGTCAGGAAGCTTCTCCTGGAGCTTCTCCCAGCTCCATCTCCCTTCCCCTCTTCTGTGCCAGGCTGAGCCCCTGCTGCAGGTCAAGAGCCAGTTCTCTCCTATGGGAAATGACCTCTGCTTGCATGAGGCAGTGTCTTTGGAAACTGCCCCCACTCTGCAGAGGGGTATATGACTCCAGAAGGCCCAGGGAGCAGGGCCTGTTGCTGAACTACCTTCTCCCAGGATCCATGCATTGGCACGGGGGGGGGGGGGGAGGCGGGTGAGTGGGTTGGGATGGGGAGCGGTTCTCACCCCCTATGAAGGTGTGGACCATGGTGAGAGCTGTGTCGTAATATCTTTTGATTGACCTTGCTAACTACCTGGAGCAGTTCAGGGTAGAAGGGAGGGAGAGAAGCCTGATAAAATCTGAGAACATCAAATAAAACATAATCTCTTGCCATTGTGTGGTGGCCTCTTCAGGAGGTGAGCACAAGTTCTTCCAAGACAAGCTCCCAGCCCTGCAGCATGAGCACGCTGCATTAGAAAAGCTCCCTGGAAAACAAGAGGGCTGAGCTGGTGGCCCCAGCCTGCCCCGACTCCAAGCCTCCCCGGACACCTTGGCAGTTCCCTTCTGCTGCCCACAGATCCATGCCGCATGCTCTGCTGGGGAGAGTGAATGCAGCTGTACTATATGTAAGGTAACCCTGCTACATGTTACATATATTATGCAATTAACAGGTGAATTGTGCAATACATTTAGACAGGTCATATGTGCAAAGTAATTATCACCTGATAAAAATGACTCTCCAGATCTAAAAAGAGCAGCCAGCTATTGAGCTAGTGCTTGAAAATCTATAACTCTAGAGCAGGTTTGTACCTCACTTTAGCAGGGCCCCTAGTCTGATGTTAAGCCTTTCAACAACCCATGCAACAGCCTGTGCCTGGGTGGAAGGGGCCGCAGAAAGCAGGAAT
>NW_005842591.1:529376-531675 GCF_000455745.1 Alligator sinensis
AGGAATGGTCAAGATGTGCTGCAATCACATCATCACTGCAAAGAGGCCTTGGTCTTGAATTGGCACAGCCGCAGCTATTGCCGTCCTACCCAGTGGGAAGTCTCCTTCTCCCCCTGCTGCTAGGGGCTTTTACAGCCCCACTGCACCAGTGCATTGAGGCCTTAGAGGAGAGAGACTCTCCTCTACCAGCCAGGTGAGGATTTAAATAGAGTTAACCAGCACAGTGGGGTTGCAGTGAGGACAGAAACCATCCCTGCAACTGAGATCATAATTGGCTGAGGCTGCGTGAGCCAGCACACACACAGACTTGCCAATCCCCAACCTTCACAGTCAGAAGCCAGGCTGCCAAAACCAGGAAACCAGCTTAGAAATCACAGTTTGGCTTGAAATAACAGACACGGGGCTCCATTTGTTTCCCCTCTGGTTTCTGAGTCTTCCCTCGCTTCACATTGTCAAGCCTTTCTGTGCAATCACAAGGGCTAGGTGTTTACTTTCTTTAGAAAAATCAAAGCCGGGGAACTTTTTATTCCAAGAGAAAGGGCTCCAGAGAGATCCCAAATATCATGAGACTCATGATGAAACTGCAGTGAGACTTGTCTCCTCCTTCAGCTGGGCTGCCTTTGCTGGGTTGACTTACTCTAAGGGAAATACCAGCTATGCCAGCTCTGTGCCTGGCAGGGAAGACCCCTAAGGCTACAGATATTCTCGTCTAGGGGCCTTCCGGGTACAGCATGTCTGGGTACATTTCTGGGTACAGCAGCTAAGGGCTCCGATCTTGATGAGGGCCTTGAGGGGCTGCTGCAATTATGAATAAATAACCACAACTTTGTATGTGTCCCCCAAAGGGATCAGATTTGGATTTGCTGAGGGAGAAGGGTCCATTTCTACCTTTCAGCGCAGAATGCAGTAGGGATTTAGGTTTGCTTTGCCCACATGATGTACCAGCTTGACGATGGGGGCGACATGAAGCCCATCTAGCAAACCCAGCGCAACTTGCTGCATGGGCACTTAGTTCAGTTTAAGCCGAAGTGATATTGGTTTAGTTTGCAGCAGCATAAACAGGCCCAGTCTGAGTAACCAGCTGGTCTCCGTGCAGTGTGGGGTGCTCACAGGCTTGAAGAGGCCTGTTTTCCCGCACACAGACTATGCAGAGATACTGCAGATGTGTGCTGCACCATCTTGCTGTGCCATGGCAGTGTGTATCGAGGCTGCAACTCAGCACAGAGGGGCAAGAAGGCATCCCCCACACCTGACCCAAACCCAGGCTGCCAGTGGAGGCACCACCCTCTACAGAGGAAGTCCTTCCCCCACTAGGCTCAGTGGAAGAGGATTTCTTTAATGCTGGGAGCCCTGGAGGGAATGCAGGAGACAGTCTAGTGCACTGCACCTTACAGCCAAGGCCAGTTATGTAATGTGCTTTTCTGCTGTTGCCGGCTTGTTAGCAGATGGGATGGACCCATTACGCTCCCTCCTTGGGCCTGCTACAGGTCTGTTGTGAAGAGGGAGCAGGCGTTCCTGGGCTCTTGTAAGACTCCCGAAGCAGCGCGCTTTCTTCAAGGAGCTGGTCTGGGCTGTTCTCCTCCGCTTGCCATTCAGACCATGCGAAAGGAAGCAGGCTGCATCCTGGCATCCGTCGGGACCAGCCTGCCTTCAGCCACGCTCAAGAGAAACTGGAACTTGCAAGAGATTATCATAACAGGCTTGGTGCTGGGAAGGTGGAAAGAGCAGAAGCCTGAAGCCAATTCATGATGTTTGCAACAGCTGCCGGCAGGGCTGTGGGGATGAATGCGCTGAGAAGAAAGAGGCAGCCATTTGGTCTCATACCTCCTCGCCTAGATCTGGTGTGATTCTCTCCAGGGCTGACAATGTAAGAGTTCTGGTGAGTTTGCAATCTCCAGCACAAACACCTGTTTCAGGGCGCTGTGCTCTTAAGCCATACAATCTCAGTCCAGGCTACAGCTCCATGCAGTAGATCTCATCTTACTACAACACAGTGTGACCCGATAAAACAAATACCACGGCACAGCTATGCATGAGCTTCAAAGGCTGTTAGGCCCACTTAGTCCAAGCCCTCTGCCAGGACTTATTTAACTCACACTCAGGGCCTTTGCATCCGGGCCCCAGGCAGAGTAAGGCTAAACAGAAGGTCAGTGCATAAATTCAAAGTATCCCATTGAAGGGAGCCTTCTTAAAAGAGCAAACTAAGTTTTAACACTTTAAATAAATGCCATTATGCCTCTGGCCTAGCACAACACCAAGGGTGGGGCTGTGGAGGGATGTGTCCCCCATTCAGGAATGC
>NW_005842591.1:531706-539081 GCF_000455745.1 Alligator sinensis
CATAACCCATGGCCCACATGCCAGCACAGCCACACGCACTGCCCCTGCCGATGGTCCCAGAGGGGAGCTGGGACACCTTCTCCCTGTTACGCCATCATGGGAATAAAATCAGAAGAGCACAACGCTCCCGGAAAATGCCCCCTTTACTAGTGACATGGATTTTGAGGGGACTTAGCCTTCCCCACACCTCGTCCCTTCTCCACCGTTCTATCCTGCTGCACTGCCTCTTCGGTATCTGTCAGCATTCAGCAGATTTCTCCTCCGTACCTCCCCTTTGGCTAATTAAACCGCAGCCCTTTCGCCTTTGCATGCCCTGATCGCCTAACCACACCGAGCAGCAACAAGAGTGCTCTCCAGCTGATGTCACTGCTACCTTCAAGAAGGAGGCTGACCTGCAAACTATTTTTAGCCCTGCTGTAAAGTTGTGGAGCTATTCCAGGCATATCTCTGTACTGTAAGCTTCAGGATGCTGACAGGCTCCACACCCAGCGTGCGGCGGGGGCTTTAACTGTGAACGGGGTTGGCCTGTGACTTGTCCATGGACCGTCTGCCCCTGCCCCGGCCCCTTTTGTACCAGGGTCTGGTTTCTGGCCCCTTCAGAATCAGTGCTGCATTTTCCCTTATCGCTCCTTTGGAAGAGCAGAGGCTCTGCAGTTCTGTGTGATGCTATCCTCCAGCCTATGCTGCTCCAGGGACTGCAGAGGAGGCTGCTCACCCATGAGATTCATGCCCCTCATCTGGCTTGCTAAGCAATGGGCCTCAGTGAGGCACCCAACAGGATTCTGCCCATCTTACTTTGCATCAGGCCAGCTGCTGCAAGGAGCTGGCAATTGCTAGGCAAACGTGGTGACGTAACTGTGTAGGCAAAGGGAGGAATCTTGCACGTATCATCACGCCAGTCTGACTCAGCTCCTGGGTCCGGGTGATCCAGGAAGGAGTTCCTGAACGTCCGTGCATTAGGCACCGGGGTGGCTGGCTTAAACGGCTGTTCCCTCTGGAGAAGGAAGTGCTTGAGGGCGGTCTGCCAAGCATGGTTGGGTGTGCAGCAGGTGCAGAGCGTGGGCAATCAGAGGAGGAAGGAGCAAAAGGCACTGAATACAGCTGAGTTGGCGCCATGGGCCTGAAAATGACAGTGGAAGGACAGGAAAGACTAGCTGGCTGGAAGAAGAGCAAGGAAACGGAAACGGCTGAAATCAGGGCGTGTGAGAGTGAAAGGGAGCAAGGGGGAGATGAGTCAGGTCTAAGTGGGAGAAGGGAGCATGTGCAGGAGTTGCCCCAACCGCGAAGCCCCACCTTACCACTACTGTCTTCCCACTCCCCTTCCGCTTCCATTTTGTATGGGGTTAGGCAGCCCCTCCCCCTGCCTTCCAGGCATGTGGGACCACTGCCTCCTTCCCTCCTCCACAAGATTTTGGGGAACTGAACGACTCCAGCATGTGGCAGCAGGTGCACGGAAAGGTCTTGCCCTCTCATTTCTTTCAGGACAACTCCCTTACCTGGAAACAAGCTGGCCTTCAAGCTGCTGCAGCAGGGGCTCGCTCGATCTGCAGCACCCGGCTCACCATCTCACCAAGCTGGGGCTTGGAAAGGTTTTATCTGCTCAGCTTTTACCAGATCTACTTCCTTTAAAATCATCCCTCTGGGTGGCCTGGATACTTCAGATAATACTCAGCCTGCTTTACCTGCCAGGCCTGGCTTTCATTAATGTGGAGAGAAAGAATCAGGGAACATGAAGCACAGCTAAAAATTTCTCCCCCAGCTTTGCTACTCTTAAGGGTCCTTTCTTGGGACCTCTCAGACCACGTTAGAGCCTTGTTCCTAAGGGAAATGCTCCTGTCTCCCTTCTGTATGGTTAGGGTAAGAAGCTACCTGCCTCTGAGAGTCAGGACAACCCATCTACCTGCTTCCTGGTAGCATCCACACCTGATAACCAGACCGACTGCTTCAAGCAAACGCTGCCAGCCTGTTGCAAGCAGACTCCCTCCTGAGCAGAGATCTGCTTTAGAGAGAGTCACTGCATGTTGCTGGGTGTTTTAGTTTGCTGCAGAGGTTGGCCTAGCTGGTGTGCCCCTTCAGGAGGCATTTATCTAACGGTGTTGGAATTCCACGTTACATGTGGTGCAGCCTTTGTGCCGACAAAAATCAATCAACCGCTAGGAAATGTTTATGGTGCTCTGAGTACTGAGAGGGAGCATTTGGTTGATTGACAACCGGTATATGTGATGGACAGGCTGTTTGTTTTAGTGTGTCTTGTTTTATAACAAAGCAGAACGGTATAAACTGCACAGGAAGGACAGGCAGGGGAGAAGAGGAGGAGGAGTTGCACTTTATATAGAAGAGCTGTATGATTGCTCAGAGCTCCAGTATGAAACTGGATGTAGGCCTGTTGAAAGTCTCTGGGTTAGGGTACGAGGGAAGAGCAACGAGGGTGATGTTGTGGTGGGTCTGCTATAGATCACCAGACCAGGAAGATGAGTGGATGAGGCTTTCCTCAAACAGCTAGTGGAAGTTTCCCAATCACAGACCCTGGTTCTCATGCAGGACTTCAGTCACCCTGATATCTGCTGGGAGGGCAATACAGCAGTGCACAGGCAATCCAGAAAGGTTTGGGGGAGTGTTGTAGACAAGTTCCTGGTGCATGTGTTGGAGAGGATAATTAGGGGCCATGCTTTTCTTAACCTGCTGCTCAAAAACAGGGAAGAACAGGTCGGGGTGTAGAAGCAGATGGCAACTTGGGCATCAGCGACCAGGAGATGACTGAGTTCAAGCTCCTGAGGAAAGGAAGGAAGGAGAGCAGCAGAGTAAGGACCATGGAGCTAGACAGTTCTCAGTGGTGGCAGATGACAGAACAAGCAGCAATGGGTTCAAGCTGCAGCCAGGGAAGTTTAGGTTATATATCAGGAGGAATTTTCTCATGAGGGAGATGGTAAAGCACTGGAACAGGTTACACAGAGAGGTGGTGCAATCTTCATCGCTGGAGGTTTCGAAGACCGAACTAGACAAAGCCTTGGCTGGGATGATGTAGTTGGGGCTGGTTCTACTTGGAGCAGGGGGTTGGACCTCCTGAGGTCCCTTCAACCCTCATTGTCTATGGTTCTATGACAGCCGGCCTGGGGGATGCACTTCAGACACAGAGCTATCTCCAGCAATGCTGCCTCAGCACCATGAGTCTCTGGATTCAATGCACTATGGTGCTCAGGGGCTCTGCTTCCCCCTGGGCCAGCACAAAGCATGGTCCTGAACACCCTCTTGAAGGACTGAATCACATATTGCATTCTTTTCCCAGCCCACCTGAGCACTTCTGCTTTGGGATAGTGCACAAACAGAGTAATAAATACTGTGTGGTGATAATAACGTCTGACAAAATAGAGAGAAGGGATAACCTGTCAGCTCCTACACAAAGCACCAGCATTTTCATATAGTAGGCCTTGACAGACATGAAGCACTACTAGTTTATCTATCTATCTTTCATCAGCTTGTCTCAGTCCTTACGCCTTTCCATCTCCCTGCCTGTTATCTCACTATTAATGCACTGCTGGAATCATCAGATCATCACTCGTCTTTGCCAATTATTTAATGAAGACATCTTATTTCCACCCCCACACTGCAGGCCCTTTGCTAGAAAATACAATGGAGATAGATTTGAAAGAGGAATCCCAGTGTCCCAGGCTACATTCTGGTCCTGGGAAACACCAGACTTAAATAAGGAAGCCCGGGCGGCTCACCCCACAGACACGGTCAGAGCTCTTCCATCAACTGTGCAGACTCAGGGTGCAGAGTGCCTGAGCAGAGCCCTGTAATGGTCTTGTGTCACCTCTAGAGAGTGCAGTCTGCAGCACAAAGCCCAGCCGGCAATCTGACTCATGCTGTGCAAGCAGGCAGGAAGGATGGCTGCCAAGGTTCGGCTTTACCGCCACCTTTAAAGAACCTTGTCTGCCTACGTCCTTAGACCAACACGGTAAGGTTCGGCTTTACTGCCACAGCAGCGCTGACTCCAGACCTGTGCAGGGGCTGGTGGTCTTCAGTCGCAGGAAGGAAAAATCTTCTAAGATGCTAAACCCAGGGACGCGACTTCATGTGCTGAGGCCAGAGCCAGCACACACAGGCAGCAGGGAGAAAGGGGAGCAGCAGGTGGGCTTTCCACCCCTTCCACATTAGCCCTTCGTGCCCAGCTGTGGAGAGACTGGTTCTTCTCTCCAGACGGTTGAGGCCTCGGCACCCCTGTAGAGAATGCTTGCAAGGGGGTCAGCCTGGGGTGTCACTGCCCACGATGCGTTGTTGATTTGTTCGTACTGCTACTCCTCTCTCCTAGAACTGGACCAGGACAACCAACAAGTCTTACTGGGGCTGTTGACAGGTAGCAACAGCTTTCAGCGGCTGCTCGTGGGGAGGGGAAGGGTGCTTATCTTGCTGGGGTGATCTGACCCCAGCTGACTTCCTACCCCTTGGGCAGGGGGCTGGACCTGATGATCTCGCGAGGTCCCTTCCAGCCCTGATGTCTATGAAATATATAAGGTTGTAACTGCAAAGTTGTCAAGGCACCTAGATACACCTTCAGAGGAGACTCACTTTTAGACTTATACTGAGAGCTGCCCTCAGACAACCGTACCCGCACATTCAGGTGGGGAGTCAAAGTGGCTGGACCTGAGGCCTGACATCACTCCCTTGCGTGCAGTTGGCAAGAGACACAGGCCACCGAGCCTTGGGCACAGCCCAACCTTTTTTGGGTATTAGAACAAGCATGCTAAGGTGAACGGCTGTCTATAAATCCCTCGAGCACCTCCCAGCTGTTAAAGACATGGAGCTGAAAGCTGACTTCCCGGTCTGGGAAAACCATGACAACATGGCATTAACCCTTTCAGCTGCAGGTCACCACAGTCTAAGCCAGTGCTCCCAGTCTCCGAAGACAGAAGGGATCCCTAAAGAGAAGGGTCAGCTAGCGGGGACACCTCTGGTGGCAATCGAGCAGTTCTACGGCAGGGAAGTGCTAGGCTCAGGGGAGTGCCCAGCTGCACCCAAAATGCAAAAATGAGATGGATGCAATAAGATCAGCAGAGCTCTCGGCTGCTGCCCCACGATGAGCCCGAACCATCCTTCTGGCGCTCGGTGTGTGACCCATCCCAGCACAGGAGGCTCCCACGCTGCTGTTTCCAAGCGAGCGCTGCAGAAGAGGCTGCTGTTGTCTAATGTCTGGATTGCATGCTGATCCATTCAAGAGCCCGTTTTCTTAAGCTTCCTGTTCTCTTGGAGACAGGGAGCCAGGCATCAGGCTTGTTGTTGGTAGGTCATCTGAAGCCAATGGGAAGTGAGCGTCTTTGAAGCAGGGCTGCAATTGGGAGGCTGTGCAGGGAATAGACTGTTGCTGCCTATGGAGGAAGCTGCAGGTCTGGCACAGCGAGCCTGGCCACGTATAGAAACCATCGATAGGAAACAGAAGCAGATGCTCACGCACGTTCAGAGACACTGCTCAGACCAGACGCCATTGATTTGCACTTGTGACCCCACCACCTGCATTCCCCCTTTCATGTAGCTGCGGGAGGTGCAAGCGTTTTGCTTTTAGAGACTGAAAGTCACCTTCATGCCAGGACCAGGTGAGATGCTGAGGGTCTGGGCATCACAAGGCCTGGCCTCTGGGGCTGAAGAGCCAAGGACTTTCATTAGGGGCTACCCTGCATCCTAGAGGAGGCACTGTGCAGAGGCCGTACACAGGGGACTAGCACCGCGTGATTTATAGCTCTCATTGCCTCACGCTGGATGTCTCGTGACCACCTTGCTAATCTAAGCTACAGAGACAGTGACACGAGTGAACTTGCCTTCACTGCGGCCTGGTTTTACTTGTCTGCACTTCTCTCTTCCAGCCAGCCAGCCTCCCAGAAGCCCCCCCACCACCATGCCCAAATAGCAAAGTCACTGGAGCTGTTTACTTCCTTAGCCAGTCAGGGCTGTACCAAAATTAGGGACCAGCACCTTCCCTTGGAGGTTGGGATGCATGCATCCTCACAGCTTCCCTACCCCTGCCTGTCTACTTGGTGTCTCCACATTAGACCGCAACCCACCTCCTAACAGGAGGGTGCTGGAGCTTTCGGTAAGGTCACAGCAGATGCTGACAGGCACTGACGGGTGAGTCATGCTGCAGTAGCCAGAGATACTAGCAACAGATCTGTTGATCTGTATGCAGCCTAGCTGCCTTTTCGGCATGCAGTCTTGTCCAAGAACGGAGCCAAGAAGGGCCAGCGCAAGGGGTGGAGGAGGAGCCCTGGCATTTGTTTATTTGGAGCACAGCGGGTGGGATTCATTACCTGGGAACACATTTAAACTAATGTGAAATGACGTGTTTTGCTCGGAGGAAAGTTAAAATGGAGGTAGAGTTCCAGACTGGGCCACGCGAGGGAGCTGCTCATTACAGCCCGTGCTTGGCAGAGCAGCAGTGCTGACCAGGAAGTGTGAGAAATTTGGGTGGAGGCAGAAAAACTGACGTGGGAACTGAAGCAGAGAGAGCGGAGGGACAGCGAGGGTGTGAGAGGACCACAGAGGGGAACTGCTCCTCTGCTGGCTAAACTACGGGACAGTCGGAGAAACCCAGTCCAAAGGGCAGAAGGCGAATTATGTCTGGGGAGAGGTAAAGACCAAAAAGGAGAAGGAAATGAAGAAGGCAGCAGATGTTATTACAGTTCGGTGTTGGTCACGCTGCAGTTATGTTATGTTCAGCTTCCCCAGCCAGCGAGTCTGTTCTTCTCCCAATCCTCGCTCCCGTTCAGGATGGACAGCTGGTAGCAATGGCCACTAGCACTTTGTTCCCAAATGATGCAGGGTGGAAAGAGAAAACGATGGAGAATGGATAACTATAGCAAGTTTCCTCCCAGTGTCATTCTGTTAGTCACCTTCAGCCTTTCCACTCCTCTGCTTGCAGGACTCTGCAATGCGGCAAGGGTCTCCCTGACCTGCTGCCACCCACCCACTCTTCTCAGCCCCACTGAGGGATAAAGTCCTTTCCTGTTCATGGCAACCCTTCTCTGTCTAATCTAAAGCCTCTTCAGTATTGCTCATGCCATTATGGAGTGGGCCAAGTGGATCCCCACTGTGCATAGCCACTATGAACAGGATATCCCGAGAATATCCTGGACTGCACTGTAATATTTAGCAGACACCCGGTTACTTTGAAACGTCCAAGTGGATTTATTTAAGCATGACGCATCCTGTCAGGCTGCAGTCACAGCCCATTATGTTAACGGCTCTAACATGACACATGCGAACATGGCATGAGCAATACATCTCGCTATGGCGCATCCCCACATAACACCACCAGTCAGGACATTTGGGAGACCAACAAAATAGCGTTCTCACAGCAAGGGTACACATGGTGGAGGAAAGGAGC